>NC_079893.1:23852248-23978984 GCF_024868665.1 Triplophysa rosa | reverse complement strand
TTCTTCTCTTCTCTACTCTTCTCTCTCTCTCTCTCTCTCTCTCTCTCTCTCTCTCTCTCTCTCTCTCTCTCTCTCTCTCTCTCTCTCTCGCTCTCTCGCTCGCTCTCGCCCTCTCTCTCTCTCTCTCTCTCTATATATATAATTTATATAAGCAATATTATTTAAATCCACAGTTTTGTAGTTTGAATAAAATCAAGTTTTGCATAAAGAACCAAATGCCTACGGTTGTTTTAATTAGGCTAAATATAGTAACGAACGGGCACCTGCTGCTTAGGCTACTAAATTGAGTTCACCATTAATCAGCAATGTTTTGACACCCTTCATTGTTGACGGAATAAATCAACACATTGGTCTGTTTCTGTGCGCGCACTACAGCGATCAGTCACCAATTTGCCACACCTTCCAGACGTCAATGTTTAAAACATCCTCTACAGTTTTGTCTCACCAGTTTGCTAATTTTTCTCCAAGCGGACAAATCGCAAGGAGCTTTATAAGGACAATTACCCTTTTGATGCGCATGATTATGAATTTGAACAAAGATAAAGGGTAAGTTCCTGACCACAGGAAAAAATGTTAATTAATTGTTTAAACACTTCTTGCCTATAATGCGTAAAGTGATATTGTAGATTTCGTTATTTATATATTTAACTAAGTTTACATGTAAGACTTGTAGCTTATACTTCCTGTTTCGGTAAGCAATCATTTAAGGCATTTTTGGCTTATACTTCTGTTTAGTTTGTCGCCTTTGAAAACTGTACCGTTATCATTTTATTTCAGTCATTTCAATGTACATTTGAGAAGTAGTTAATACAAAGTTGCTATGATTTGCTCTATGTTAAATAATTTAAAATGAACATCAGGGGGGATGGCCTACAATAACACACAAAAAAACACAACCCTATACATTATCATTCTTTGTATTTCAGTACTTCAGTGCTTGATGCGGTACGTTACTTAATGATTGATTGGATTCCTCAAACATCGCTCATATTTGAGTCCTTATTCTTTGACTGCTAAATGTCGTTTACCTGAACATGATAAATTATATGAGGTTTGACATTTTACAGACCCGGGACAGTCACTGGCTCTCCGGTGGCTAAGAATGCAAGTGTGGTTATAGAGCAGGGGTGCTCTTTTTGACTTGAGGGTCATATCAGTCAGGACTTTTGTGTGTTTTAATTGCTCTTGGGGTCAGCTGGCTATGCGTTTTGTTTTTGTAAGAAGAGAGCTGCCCACTGATGTGACCTATGTGCGTGAAAGGGACAGTTCCATACTTTGTGCATGACAAATGCAGCGCTTATGCATTCATTCCATATTGGCAGTCAGTTGCTGGGAATTATATATATGAACAAAGTTTATTGTACCCTCTTCATCTCTAATGATACTGGTCAAAAGTAGCCTACTGCTGTCAATTGTTTGTAAACCGCGGCGCAAGGATACTTTTACTTTATCACTAATTCATGTCAAGGAAGAGGTCCACCTAATATACCACACTGAAAGCTAGCGCCATCTATTGGACTTTGTACTGTAATAAATAATGCAATGATATTTAACATTTACATTTAATCATTTAGCAGAAGCTTTTATCCAAAGCAACCTACAAATGAGGCAAACAATTTAAACAATTTGAGCAACATAAGTCAACAATGCATAAGTGCTATGAAGCTGCACTCTAAAAAAAAATCCGTAAAAATAGGGCACAATATAATGTATTAATATGAAGGAATTTTCCGTATTCATTTTTACAGTTGTTTTACCTGTACTTTACATTAAATTGCATTTTAGCATTAACGGAAATGTCCGTAAAATAAAGGAAAATGTACTGGTAATTTTCTGCCAGTACTTTATCAGTTTTTTTACGGGTTTTTTCTACAGTGTTGTCTCAATAAACCTAAAGCAGATCACAAAGCTATAAACGCAGGTTTATTTGAAGAGTGTGGAAGAAAGAGTGAACAGTAAATAAATAAGTGTCAGTCAGGTTTTGTGGAATGAGACCTATCTAATACATAGGCTATAGAGAATGTGAAGCTGACGTCACGCCATATGTTGCATGTTGCAGTGGCGCCGCCATCTTGGGAGGATCATACTCCACTGCTATTATTGTTTTGATATGTACCGTTACTTGTTTTGTTTGATATATGGAGAAATCGAAAGTGAAATTACAATGGGCTTTTACTGAATGACTCTGCGTTATGCTATTGCAGTTTCTTTTAACACAGCAAGACCGACCTACCATAGTTATATTTCCTAATCAAAACAAAACACTGCATTGAACGCACTAGCAGCCATCCTCCCAAAATGACGCAACATTCAACGTGTGTGACGTCGATTAACAAGCTCTATTGACATAAAGAAACAACAGTAAGCATTTTGGCCCGTTACTGCAATAACAAGTCGCCATATCGGGAAAGGATTAAATAAATGAGGCAAAAATGTACCAAATGGTCTCAATGCTTTTTTTGAATCTACACTAAATACAAAAATGTCTCCACTTACAAATTGTGAAAACTTATGCTTGTCAAGTATTGAAGCCGTTGAGAGATGTAAAGGTTATTGTGCTTTCAAACCAGAAAAACACAGATCCCTATATAATTTTATGGCAGTCTTGGCCTCCACAATACGGTGACATTGCCATAAAATTCTATGTATGCATTTGGCAGAACTTTTATCCAAATTGACTTATGGTGCATTCAAGGCAAACATTGTATCAGTTTGAGTGTTCCCGGCTTAGACTAAAACCTCTAAACCCTTGAGCTCTTAACACAAGGGTCTATACACACAACGTTGCAGGAAAAAGCACAGAGCATCAAAGTAGTTACATATACCATCCAGCTCATTCTCTGTTTAGGCATAAACACTTAGAATATATCCTGAGACACAGCAGACCAGACAGTGTCATGACACACAAAGCATGTTCCCATTATAGTCATTAGACATTACAGAAGGATGTAACATGTTTTCCTCACTTCTGTATTCATATGTATCTGTAATCTTAGTTTCTTCTTCAGTAGACTACTTTTCAGCTCTGTGTGGAAAAGTATAAATTTAATATAATGTGCATAGTATTTTTTTTTTAGAGTGTATTTGAAGAGTTAATTTGCAAAAACAGATCTCATTTTTAAAATTGTTCAAAAATCATGTTTTAAACATGTCAGTTAAAATGCAGTCAGGTTGTATAGATTAAGTAATAATAACTAAAACTAAATAAAATACAGATAACTAAAACAATAAGACAGAATAAAATAATGTTTTTTTTAACGAAATTATCTGTTTTTGCAAATAAACTCCTAGTTTTGTTTTTATTGTACTGTCTAAATGTTAATTCACTGTGTGCCCTGACTGGTCTCTTTATCACTAAATACTGTAATGTACTTGAAGCATTTAAAAATGAGTCAGAAAAATGGTCCATGTCCACGAATTTATTATTATATAACACGTTTTGCAATATTATTTATGCAATACTACAAATGTTTCATTCCTGAATTTGCTAAAATTAGGTAGTTTAATCTACATTTAAATCTACACCAAAAACCCAGAATATTTGACCAAGTCTGTAAGAAATGTCTCTGCTGTGTCCTGATGGCTGCTGTCATGTTTCGGTTTGACCTATATTGAGGCTGTGCCTTCAAAGTCTTCATCTTCATTTCTGCATCCTCAAAAAGAACTGTGACACAAGTTGGGAAGGCACTTAGTTTTACAAACACTTAAACATTGAAAAAGTCCGATTTTCATGAGATGTCCCCTTTAAGTGTTCCAACAACTATTTTAAAGTAGGCTTGCTTTGGACAGCCTTAAGCTCATTCTCTCTCTCTCTCTCTCTCTCTCTCTCTCTCTCTCTCTCTCTCCTCTCTCCTCTCTCTCTTCTCTCTCCTCTCTTCTCTCTCTCTCTTCTCTCTCTCTCTTCTCTCTCTTCTTCTCTCTTCTCTCTTGTCTCTGTCTCTGTCTCTGTTCTGTCTCTGTCTCTCCTCTCTCTTCTCTCTCTCTCTCTCTCTCTCTCTCTGTCATACATGCACACAGTAGTTATTTTCTTGTCCCCTCTTTCCTCGCAGGATTTTGATCATCATTGCCCGTGGGTTAATAACTGTATCGGCCGGAGGAACTACCGTTACTTCTTCATGTTCCTGCTGTCTTTGACAGCTCACATCATGAGCGTGTTCGGCTTTGGCCTGCTCTTCATTCTCTACCACACTCAGCAGCTGGACAGAGTACATTCAGCTGTCACGTATCCTTACATTTACAATGTGCTAACATTTGCATAATTGATGAGTTAATTGTTCTGTAGGAAGGAAGGTGATCATTTTCATCACACCATTTGTATGTATCCTGTTTTTATTACCCTGTTTTTCAGTTAAATGTCAGATTCAAAAACAGAAAAGGCAAAAGATGTCTGCATCTTTTCTTGGAGAGAGTGTAATGTGCTGGCAGTCTAACAGCACGCTTAACAAAGCCTGCTGTCAGCATCTTAATGACCTCTCTTTGAAGAACCACTACTAAAAATATTAAAGTGCCCATTATGTTCTATTTTTAAGTGTCCTAATATTGTATTTGAGTCCCCAACAACAGGTTTAAATGCATCCAAGGTATCTCAAAATATGCATTTAATATCAACACATTTCTCAAAGATCTCTAAACGGTTTCCTTCAAGCAGTTCGAAGATTCAGTTTCTCTAAACCCCTCTCTTCCACAAGCCCACTGTGCTCCGATTGGTCAGCTACCCCAGTCTGTTGTGATTGGTCTTTACGCATACAACTACTTTTCAGCTCTTGGAGGCTTATTAGTAATTTACACAAGGATTATTAGTACACAGAGATACTAAGATTGCAAAAATGGCATCGATTTGTGTTATAAAGATAATGACACTTATGTAAGCGAAAGGACCTACAGCTTAACAGTAAACACAGCACAGTAAAGCCACGTTAATGCATTAGCCGGAATGCTAATGTAACCGACTTATGAAACATTACAGCATTTCAACAAAATCTATCCACATCCTTTATCATGAATCCAAATTCCAAGTAATAAAAACGACAGACACTCTACATTAAATGACACATTTTTACACTTATGGAAGCGAACTGGACCCACAGCTAAACAGAAAAAATATTGTAACTGTTATATGCGTTAGCCGCAATGCTACCGTGATGACTTATGAAACATTACAGCTTCTAAACGAAATCTATCCAGATCCTTTATCATGAATCCAAGTAAAAAAAATACTGCTGTGCAATCGTGGGGAAAATATTGTTATCCTCTGGTTCTTTACATCATCATCCTTTGGATTTGGAATTAAAAACAACTACATGCTTGATTTTGCTGCACAGAACACACAGCGTCTCTGCTACAGGATGTAAACACACAAATTAGCCGAAGTGTTTGTGGGCAGGTCCGAGTGTTTGTGTTTCGCAGGCAGGCGGGGATTATGCAGATGTGTTAATTCGATACTTGTAAAGGTTACGCTCAAAAGACTCGAAAACTAAACAACACTTTCGGGCGGTTTGGAGTCGACTCTTTATTTTGGGGAGACAATATCTTTATTTATCATGGCCTTTTTTGATTAACAACTTTGCAGATCTTTAACATTGAAGGAAAGCTACGTTACACACTGAAATAGTCAATTTTAGGACATCTAGGGAACGTGCTCTTTAAAGTGGAATCAAAAATATGCAGAAAACCTCACAGAAATGGGTGAGAGTTATGTTGATGTGAATGAATATTGCCATTACCTCCTTGACCTTTCATCAGCATGGCCGTCATGTGTGTCGCTGGGCTATTCTTCATCCCAGTGGCAGGCCTCACTGGTTTCCATGTTGTTCTGGTGGCAAGAGGCAGGACCACCAATGAGCAGGTTAGTAGCGTGTTTGTGTGCATTTGCTGGGGGAAATGATAAGTGACATGCACATCATTATCTTCCGTTTGTTTGTGATGTTCTGTCAGTAATCATGTTGGTGGCGGCGAACCGGGATTAAAACCACTATTAAGCAGTTTTGTAATCCCAAAATATGAGTTTCTCTCAGTCCTTCGTCCTTAGTTTGAAGATTAAAACCAGATTACATGTTAAATCTGGTTTTTGCTGAATTTGCTGATCTTTTATTTCCTTTTTTTATTGTCTTGCTCTGTCTTTTTTATGTTACTCATGTTACGTTATTGCTAATGTGATTTTGATGTCCACAACATGATGATTATGAGTTTTTAAAAGATTATCAGCATGGAAGAGACTTTTTCAAGTCCCTGCACCTACACAGTGAATTTATTGCACATCACTGTCTTTTTGTAGGTGACGGGGAAGTTTAGAGGAGGCGTGAACCCCTTCACAAACGGCTGCCTGAGAAACATATCGCACGTTCTGTGCAGCTCACAGGCACCCAGGTAAAATATCACCTCCATGTCAAAAAGCCTTTGCTTTTTAAAACAATGATGTAGGTATTCAAGTATTGAAAGAGTGTTGTGTTCTGATCTGTCAGGTATTTGGGTAGGAGGAGAAAGACTCCGACAGTATCCGTTCAACCTCCTTTCCTTCGGCCACAGCTCACTGAAGCCCAGCTGGCCGCCAAAGTGCTCGATAATGGAATCCAAGGAGATCTACACCGGGTAGGAAATCTTTTCAGTTTTCTTTACTATTACAGTTATACAGTCATCTAACCTTCACAGTAGCATGTTTTCATTCTACATTTTAAGCAAATCTAAATCACCCAATAGCTACTTGAAACTGAAAATGCATTAAGTATGCGTTCAATCACATTTTTCTAATAAATATGCAGAGGGCTGTTGACACTGAGCCAAGGCCTTAAGCATTACCTCTGCCTTGGATGTAAAGATATTCCTGTTTGAGCCAAACATCAGTAGGTCACAGAGTGCATTACAGTATTTTGCTCCAATTCTCTTCTTTGGCATCCTCAATTTAAAATGTCTGTTTGTGTCATTTGCCATGAGGAAAGAGAGAGGCTTTTGAGTTTAGATTACCATGTGGTTAAGGACGGCGAAAGCACGTCACACTCACACATGTATTAATAAAGCTGAACATGAGATCAGTTTAAGTGTTAAAATGTGTTGTGGTACGTCATTTGAGTTATGTTCTACAGGAATTTTCAATAGAAATTCAAACCTTTTTGGTTTTCCCCGATACTTTTTTAGGATTTCTGTTTTAAAGACTCACCTTGTAGTTGGCTGAGTTATAAGCATTAAAAACCTAAAGAATGAGGAAGGTAGACTGTAACACAGACAGCCCATTGGTAAATGTGTTCAGTTGTGCAATGGATGGATGAAGATGATTATACAGTAGATGTTTGTGAGATCAGCCAGCATTGCATCAGAGGTCCAGTTTTGCTTTCATAATGTTAAGATTGCGAAATTTCTTCTGTTTTCTGTTTGGCACCCTCTGTTTTCATATCGTTGCGCTAGTGCAGAAAGGTACAGAGGTGTACACAAGCGATTACTCGGAGAGAGTCAGCAGATCAGAAGAAGCAGAGCCTGAGAAAGAGCCTGAACGCTGTTCATGCTGAAACACCCAACAACTTGATGTGTGAGCGAGGAAGCAGTATAGTGATACTAAAACAGTATGAATATTATGCAAATTTCAGATATTTGCTGTTGGTGTTTATACTGTATTTGCGCACATTGAACTTCCAGCCCTCTTTAAAGGAGTTGTTGTTCTTTAAATGAAAATTCTAAAATCTTTGCTGTACAAGTAATGATTGTGAGCTATTTAATGATATGCAGCTTTAGTGAATTGTGGTGGATATCATGGCAGACTACATTGGTTTTGCGTCACATTTACATTTGCTTTAGATTAGATAACTTTGTCAGTCACCGGAGGAAGGAGTCATGCTCTGAATGCAACTTCCACATTTTCCAGTCAGACACTGTGGTCTCTCTGAACGCTCTGTTGATTTGCATCTTCTAAGGTCTCGTAAATCACTCCAGCTTTTCCTCCATTAGTCTGTTCTGCTCTGTTTTATTGTGTCATCGGCCTTTTTGTCTTTTGCTTAATTAAAAGGGCGTTTTATTCTCCATCTTTTAGTCCAAGAGCAGTTTGGAGATGATGGAGAGTCAGTCTGCTGATGCCGAGCCTCCGCCTCCCCCTAAACCGGAGCTCAGATACCCTGGGCTGTCACGAGGACCTCCCGGACACTCTGAGGGTTAGTGCAAACCTACATGACGGACTTGTGTTTCTAGAATGTTTTGCATTTGTAATATTTGCATAGACGGACAACATGGGTACCGAGAGCCCTTTCAGCAGCGAATTCACAACTTGCTGTGTCTTTCATTTGTCTTTGTTTGCAGAGAGCAGTCTGTTAAATAAAGCTCCGCCCACCCCCACTATGTTCAAGTACAGGCCCGCCTACAGCAGCCCGAGCAAGAACCACACTGCCCTTACACATGCCTATGCCAACCAGGTAACTTTTCTGTCTGTTAATGTGTATGTGTTTATATATAATAAAAAATTTTTTTAAAAAGAATGTGTTTTCACGTTCATTCAGAATTTACAGGTCTGAAGGTCATACATTTAATTTGTCCTTATGTGATGCCCTTTCCGTTGTTTTTGCATGCGTTTTCATTTCTTTAAGCTTTTTTTTCCTGTTTTATTCAAGTCTTTGAATTGTTTTTTCCCTCAATTTGGTTGACTCAGTGACGCTCAGTTGAACAGTATCAGTAAGTTCACGCAGTATTCTTTTTTCTGTTTGTGTGTTTTATTGTCAGTGGCCTTCTCCTTTCTCTTATATCTGTTGTTTATTGTTATATTTTTGTAAATGGACCTTTTTAAAGGGACGCTTCACCCAAAAATTCTGTCATCATTTACTCACTCTCGAGTTGTTTCCAATCTGTATGAATGTCTTTGTTCTGATGAACACAGAAAAAGATATTTGGAAGAATGCTTGTAACCAAACAGTTCTTGGCCACCATTGACAACCATAGTAGGAAAAATGACAATAGTAGTCAAAAGTGTCCCAGAACTGTTTGCTTTCCTACATTCTTCAAAATATCGTCTTTTGTGTTCAACAGAACAAAGACATTTATAAAGCAATCTTCCTACATTGATAGTCAATGGTGCCCCAGAACTGTTTGATAGCTTAATATTTTTTATGTAGCTTAATAGTTTCTGTTAAACTTTGTGTTAGTGTATTTCACACATTTCAATTTGCTATTTAATGTCTTTTTATTTGCTTCAAAGATTTTCTTTAAATGTGGATTTAATTACTTAAAAAGTCTAGATAGGCTTCTAGTATTTAGAAGTATTTAAAAAGATTATCTGTTCCATTTGTTGAATTAAATCCTACTAGTGTTAATAAAAAGCCCACAGTGTGTCAGAACAGACAACCCTTCTGTCATGATCCAATGGAAATGTGAAACAGTTTGCAAATTTTAGATATGAAGGGGGATTGGGGGGGCAAAGTGGTGCTAGATTAAGATCTTGGATGAGAAACACACCACCAAGTTGACCCGGGACATCAAAACTGTATCCTTTTTTATTTTATACATTGGGTAAAGCAGACTTTTTTGTCCCATGTGACATACAGGTCACCAGATGTTCATGTCCCTGGTGCTTCATCTATAAAAGCCACAAAGCAAGAAAAAGTAGATTTTCATGTCTTCTGGTTTTTAACGTTACTCATGTGGTGTCTTGTTGAGACAGGCAAAATCTACTCGCATCAACGCAAAAATACCAGTGCTTTGCCTTTAGCGCTTTTAAGTTTGTTGCGGTTACTTCAATTGTGTCCCTGCTGTTCCAAGCTAAGCTTCTCTGTCTGTCATATCCTGCAATGCTGACTTTATTGTAGCCATAAAAATACTCCCAAATCACTCGTCTCCTCTGCAGTTTCCCTGTAGTAGTGCCCACCTGATCCTTACCACGAGATCTGTCCTCAATCCTATGCAATTTAGCTTTCAATTTGCCTTTATAACTTTGTTATCTCTTCTGCTTGCTCTCTCTCTCTCCTGCTCTCTCTGTAGATGAGTCGTGGGGACAGTCTTAAAGAGTCCGCTTCCTCTCTCCTCCAGTCCAGTCAGCAGCCAGGTTATCGCTCTGAGCCCAGTCTGGACGGACGAGAGGGGGCAGCAGTGGAGCGAAGCGGCACGGAGCGAAGCGGCACGGAGCGAACGGGAGGGCCCCCCGGAGGACCATCAGGCTCAGGGGTGCCGGGCTACTCCCTCGGAGGGCGCTCGTATCCCTCCTTTTCCGATCATACGGTTCTCGCCGGCGGGGCCTCGCGGTCCTCCAGCGTCCGCTCTTCCCACAATGCCCCACCATCTGAGGCCACCACCTCCACCAGCTACAAGAGCTTAGCAAATCAAACACCACCGCTGGTTCCACGTAACGGCAGTCTGTCGTACGACAGTCTGCTTACTCCCTCGGAAAGCCCCGTTTTTGAATCCGCAGCACCAGAGATATCACCAGGGCGACCGCGCACGCCGGTCGGATACAGTTCACCCTTCCTGTCGGCACAGATCGCCCATCAACGGGAAGTGGAGCTGCATCAGCCATCCAGTGCCGCCCTTCTCGCATCCCCACAGCACGCAGCATACATTCGGGGCTCCACATCCTCGTCTCCTCCGCCGCCACCTGAAAGGGAACGGGAACGGCTGCTGCACGAATCACAACCCCACCACCATCGTCATCACCACCATCATCACCACCGGCCGCCCCGCTTCTCTCGTCCTCCTCTGCTTTCCGACTCGGGCCACTCCCAGCCCTCCTATGCGTACCGCACCCGCTCTACTGACACCCCCCTGCAGACCACCGCCCACCCCCCACGCTCGCCACACGCCCCGCCACTGGGGAAGTCTCTGTCTTACTCGAGTGCTGCAGCTGCTGAGATGCAGTACCGCCTGGTCCGCAAAGCCTCGGCCTCGATCGGGGGAGGGGGCATACAGGCGCCAAAGTGAGTAACTCCCCCACAACTTTTCGACGCTCTGCGCAGCCTGCTGCCTCCTTCCTCCTACTCTTCCTCCTCCTCCCAGACTCCTGTGAGTGTATCTCTTTCACTTCTTTCTTCCTTTTCCTTTTTTCCATAGTCATTGTCGCATGCTTGGTCTGTCATCATCTCATTCTGTTGAGGCAGTATTCTAGTGAATTTTGCAATCATCAGTGATCTGTTGCTTTCTGCTGCTTGGATTCATTGTATTGTACATCGTATTTTTTTTGTTACTTTTCAAAGCAAAGATCAGAATTGCACAAGTAAAAGCTTTTTTCAAGCAGGTCTCAGTGTCGAAAAGTGTCAGTCTAGTATTAAAAGAACAGTTCACCCAAAAATGAAAATTCTGTCTTCATTTACTCACCTTCAAGTTGTTCCAAATCTGTATGAATTTCTTTGTTTTGTTGAACACAAAAGAAGATATTTTGAAGAATGTAGGAAAGCAAACGGTTGTACTACTGACTACCATTGTAATTTTTCCTACTGTAATAGTCATTGGTGGCCAAGATCTGTTTGGTTACAAGCATTCTTCCAAATATCTTTCTCTGTGTTCATCAGAACAAAGACATTTGTACAGATTTCCAACAACTCGAGGGTGAGTAAATGATGACAGAATTTTTATTTTGGGGTGAACTTTCCCTTTAATGGCACATTTCACATCAGCGAAAAAATGTAAAAACAAACATTTGTGTAAAACAATCACAGTAAAATTTTCTTATCATAAATCTTCCTTAAAGATTAGGGATGTAACGATTCACAGTGAGCCGGTGTAAAATCGGCTATAATATGTGACGATTCGAGTCGGTTGAGATGTTTTGAACAGCAGGGGCCGCTGTGGTTACTGCAAAATTGAGAAATGTGGATAAGATGATATTTCTTTAATAAAAATGTTAAAAAAATCCAAGTCAGGAAAAGCACAGACAAAGTCTTAGTTTGTTTATATTAAAGAGACTTTAGTATTATTAATTTGTCTTAAATTGCAATTCAGTTTTGTTATTTGACGCAAAATATATTTTTATTTTACAAAGAAACGTGCAGCATTTGAGAAATGATAAAAGGCACTTGTCCATTTCTAATTTGGCTTAAAAAATAGTGAAAAAATCGTATTGAGTTCAGTATCGTGAATCGTTACATCCCTATTAAAGATCATTTCAAATATTATCAGAAGCAGCATATTTACTATATATTAAACAATTCAAAACCAGTTGACAATGAAAGCAACATAGTTGATGCAAGTAACATAGTTGACTGAACACATTTTTAACTTAACATCTTTTCCTCTTTTATGTTTTTTTTTTATTTAGAAACAATGTAAAGTAACTTGTAAAATTGTTAAAATGTCCCCTAATCCTCCATCTTAAAGGTATAGTTCACCCAAAAATTTCATCATTTACTTACCCTCAGATTGTTCCAAGCCTGTATAAATGTCTTTGTTTTGCTAAACGCAAAGGAAGATATTTGAAAGAATGTCAGCAACCAAACAGTTCTCATCCCCCATTTGCTGCCATAGTAGGGAAATTAAATACTGTGGGAGTCAATGGAGGATGAAATCTGTTTGGTTACTGACATTCTTCCAAATATTTTCCTTTGTGTTTAACCGAACAAAGAAATGTATACAGATTTGGAACAACCTGAGGGTAGGTAAAGGGTGACAGAATGTTCGTTTTTGGGTGAAATTTGCCTTTAATTTACTCTCATGCCTATACACAAATGCTCATGTTGACATAAATGTGCAGTAGTACTGAAGGTTAAAATAATCCTGACTTGATTTTGTTCTTAAAAGAATATTTCCTTCTCATATTGTGGTAGACAAACTGGTAGGCATTCGTTAGTTTACCAGGGCAGCTATTGTGTGAAATAGCTGAAAAATGTAGTTATTATTTTTGTTTTCTGTATTGATATCTGCTTCGGTAGGTTTATTTAACTGACTATCATTAACTATTTTATAGCCTCAGCTTTAAACCATTAGTAGTATATAACACACCAGGCATCCGATGATGCATTTCAGGACTTGACATTAAGCATTGTCATGTGGTTGTCCTTCGGAAAAGTAAATTTGTCATTCACTTGTCCGAGTACAAAAATGACTTTGACTTTTATCAAAAAAATGATATTTCAATTGAATTATTATATAATATAATCAATATTATTGTTTCGGATTTAGATTGGTCAAGTTTGCTTCTAAGCATTTTAACTAGTGTCCGCTTTGGCCGCCTGAATTTGGTTATAGGCCTACTCTCTGTGACTGCTATAAAACAAAGCCAAGCAGTAATTATTATTATTAGTGTTAAGGCTGTAAATTAACTTTTTTTTGCACATAGCACTGGTGCTAGAGAGGTTTAAAGTTTGGTTGCACAGGCAGAAATGTGCAAGTGTAGTTCATTATGAATAGGCAGATAACTGACAAAAGACATTAATGTTACATACAGATGGATAAATTAGGGCCATATCATTTTTAGATTACCTAAATTTGTTTTAATATTTCTAAGTTCTGTGTTTTTCCTTTTTTACTATACAATAGTGGTATATTTTTCCAAATAAATTACTGTAATCTACTATAGTATTTACTATAGTAAACTGGAGTAAAATTCTTACTATATTGTTTTTTAACTTTACTATAGTATACAGTGTTTATCAATGTACTACAAGGGCACTTCAATTTTCAATTGCAAATACTATTGTACACTACCGTATTTTTTGTCTGAGTGTTCAGTTTAACTGGACTTTTATTTTGACGCGTCTTCGGGAAGACGCTTGTTTGCAGATAGCTTCACTCAAACAGTAAAACGATCGTAAAATAAACTGCACTGTATGAGGATATGAACAGATGAACTTCATCTCCGAATGCATGCTGTTGTCTTCACCATCATTCCATTTGCATTTAGTTATGTAGTAGACACTTTTATCTTAAGCAACTAACAAGAATTACAAAACGATAAAGCAAATCATAATTTCTATACAGAGGACAGAAGTAGCTTTATTATTGTGTATATATTATAGGGCTGCAAGATAATTTATCGCGATACCACTGAATCCTATTGTAACCGAGCTGGCTGCGATATGCAATGTGTCGATATTTTTTTTAATGCGTAGCTTGTCCGTGAAGCATGTCTCTGGGATCAGTAGGAAATGCTGCTCGATCTAAAAGCAGTGCGAGTTTGAGTCGCTTATAATGTGCATTTGAAAAAGCAACACCCGTCAAACATGATCATTATAAATATACTTTATTATCATAAAAATACCTGATGAGGCTTGATTAACAGTGATAAAAAGATGTCCATAGGCATTTCCTAGATTCTAGAACGTCTTATAGTCTTCTTCTGCAGTGCGTATTTGGAGTTTCCGCACGAGAGCGCCCTCTGGCTTTCGGGTGCGTCAGCATTTTCCCTTACTTCACTCAAAATCTGTGCATAAATCACGTGATATTTATCGTCGGTTTATCGTGACAGCCCTAATATATTATACTAATGTAATATATGTAATTAAATATATTTGTCTAAATGTCTTTTATTTTAGGGACGAGATTCAGATGAAGTCGTATAGTAGGACAAATGGGCAGTCAAAATCATCTCTTCCTCAGTCTCCTTCCACTCCCTCGTGCCCCTCTCATCCTGGCAGCGTGTCCACTCGCCCGGGTCAGGCCTATTCCAGCGCTGGCTCTTCTCAGAGCCCCGCCCACAAGCCTGGAGGTGGGGTGAAGAAGGTGACAGGTGTCGGAGGGACCACTTACGAGATATCGGTGTGAGACACCAGCAGCTACTTTGACCAATGGTCTGTCGAGAATGGAGCCACAGACTCTCAATTCTCCGCCCACATTGCAGAGCCGTGCTGTAAGAAGAGGAAAAAATGTGTTTTGGACATTTATTGCTGCCCACAAAAAGAAATCTTTTTGCATTTCAGACTTGAAAAAGAAAATCAAGCAAGTTTTGGTTAGACATAGAGGAGGAGGTGGAGGAGGGGGGGTTTGTTTTTCAGCCGTGAGACCTATATAAGACTCCTAACCAGAAAAAGAGGTGTAACACGTATACAACTGGAAGTACTGGATGGCTTTCATACATTATAATGACTTCAGTACATCACAAAAGAAAATTTCAGTCCAACATAAATGTGTAAATTGTTCTGTATAGAGAGAAAAGGGTGTCATTTTTTTCACAGAGTGGAATTTGGTTTTTTTTCCGAAGGGGACCTGTGACATGCAGTAGCCATGTCAGACCACTGTGATTGGCATGCGACAATGTTGCGTCTGTATCCAATCATTACCAGGGGAGCAAAAGATTAAAGAGAAGTTAAGGATATGGATTGCATTATTGAAATGACAATGGCCTTTTCAACGTAGTGTTTTCAGAGCAGTGGCCTTGGTAACCAAGGATGTTTTTATTTAAATTTTAAAATGTTTTATATGACTTTATAAATGTTATTGATAAGATCAAAATGACTTTTTTACAATGGCTCACGAAATTCTCAATGGACATTTATCCAGCCATGTAGTGGAATAAAGACATGCTCCAGCCAGAGAGGAGTCTGGGAAACTGATGAGGTCACCCAATGACCAGTCATGCACAGAGGGGGTTACTTGTAGCATAAAAATGCATTTCACACAATGGGGCTCAATCTGTGGCACAGAGGTTATCACGTAAACAGATTCTCTGCCTCTAAGGTATATTTTTTCTTTTACTGCTACGTGAGGCAGAGCTTCCTGGTGGCCTTGACTAGTCATCCAAGTAGGATTTAAAGCTTGCTGCTCAGTGTCACAGAATGGTGGGTTATCATATCATTGCTCTCTGGTCGGATGGCAGTCAAGCTGTCATTATGAATCAGCGGAACGCCTTTTAAATATTTAATTTGTACGCGTTACATTCAAGAAAAGCGTTATGACATATTGCAGGACTCATTTCAATCATTGTCTGTCTTGTCAGGGGTATTGATCAACATTTAGATCAGGGCTGGCCAGTCACGTGCTGGGAGGTGTTTAATGGCACAAGTCATCCTCTCAGAACAATTATAAGAATATTTAGACTCAAAATATGGATGGGAAAGAAAAGAACGTGTACTGTATAGTTCAGTGTGAGTGAACATGGTCGTGGACAATGTGTATGCCTGAATGTGTGTGGTTGAGCATTGGTAATAAACTCTATGAATCATTTGTACTCTTTATGGTGTTTTTATCATGTTTGGGAGGAGGGGAACTGAATGTTGTTGGAAAGATTCAACCACCGTTTTGTTATTGCATCAGATAAAAAATTGAACCAATTGTCACATCACACACTTAATAAGCAAACGTTTGTAGATTTTGCTAAAACAATATGTATGGTTTCAAAGTGACAACATAAACTGACCCCCAGTTAACTTCCGGTACACATTCAATAACAATAGTGCCTGTAAATGATTTCTGATAACAAGCTAAAGAAACCGAGAAGAACCGTTCCTTGGCTAAACGTCAAAACGACAGGACCCATTCAACAAATTGTTTATTTAATAAAATGAACATACAACAAATCGTTTATTTAATACCATTATTATACAGTAAAAAAACAATGCAAGTTAATATTAACATACATTAAATAAAATATAAAGTTATATTATTAGACACTAGCCAAACACAAACCGGAAGATAACTGGGGGTCAGGCGCGCACGCGTCAAAATAAACTGTCTATAACGCTCAAAACAAATAATATTTTGTTTCGTTTTTATTGAAAACCAGTGTTGTGTTAACTTTAAGGGGATTTTTTAAAACACCGACTACACCCACTGGGACCGGTTCTCTTATCATTTGTTATCTGAAACAATGGCATTCATTGTGTGGATAAAGTGTTCAAATTTGTTATATTCATAAGTCAAAATCTCACTAACTGCACATGTAATATTTAGATGCGCTGCATTCAGCCTTTGAAGAAATCTTTTAACATATTGGCTATTCTACAAAGACTGAATTTAAAGCCACTAGATGAATTTCATTAGCTAAAACAATTGTAAAACAAGATGCTGAACAGTGTTTTATTTGAATGACAAAAAATCCATCCAGAACCACTCAAAGCACTTCTTCCAGACAATCAATTCATTGACAAGCATTAGTGAAAACCAACTTATTTTTAAAACATGACACAAAAACAATATTGCTCTTTTTCTGCGGGTCAATTTATGACCAGATTCTGCATTAAGATATTGACAATACTAGCATTCAATGTGAAAGTAAATGCTGTAGGTTAAAATAAACACTGCCTGCAGCTTTCTTCCATGCCTTCGTTTAAAATAAAAATGACATGTAAAAAGACATTAGCGCAAATAAAATGAATAATAGGAAATACAAATATTTAAGACATGTACAGCAGTATTCAGTCTGAAAATAACTGAAAAACCCATGTGTGGATGTAGTATTAATAGCAATAATTTGGAAACGTTACACACACTGTGAAATGTTTTCACAACATTGTTGGCATACACTGAAAAACTGTCCCTTTTAATGTTACAGAAACCATGTAGTTAGCACTATAAAACACGGCAACATATGTCTTTGAAAATTAGTAGAAGACACAACAAAAAGGGAAAAACTGGAGTGACTTATGATTAAAAAAGGAATGTTATAATAATAGTAAAAAGAACTGACACCCCAGTTGTGATGCACTTGCAACACATAACCTCTTACTAAAAATTAGTAAAAACTAAAAATGGTGTCTGACTGTTTAATTATGTTTAACTTAATTCATGTCAAACTCAGTTGACAGAGAATCAGAGAATCATCAATGCCCTGTTCAACTCATGAATGATGGACATCAGAGTATACCAGTCCAGTATTTGCGATTATGATTTTTTTAATGTGTATTATAATTGACTATACTATTAGACTGATTGAACTAATAAATTAGGATCTATATGTTAAACAGAAAATACAGTCATTCCATTTGTTCAACGATGTAAAAACTCTCTACGCACTGAGCATTATCAAAATATCATCCAGTCCCATTCTGACATCACAGCGGTCTTTAGTAGCACATGCACATTCTATTTGTCCTTTTTGCTTTCTGTGTCCATCGCGCTGATGGTTTCGGCCTCTGGTTCTTCCTCTTCAGGCACAGGGGAGACCGCTGGTTCAGCGAGCTGCTCACTCTTCTCTCCTTTGCTCTTACCGAGTTTCTTTGACTTCTGATACAGCTCGTTGAGGTTAAACTCTCGGATGATGTTTTCCTAGAAATCAATGAAATAAACGTTGTTGGTTGATACGTGGTAAAACTGAGGGTTAAGGGGTTTGCTTAGCAAGCATCACTAAATAAGCTGACAAAGGTCACATTACATCTTATAATAAAGCCTATATTGCATTGAGTAAGTGACTGAGTAAGTCTCACCTCTGTAAAAGTCCATGACACTGCCCTTCCCTTCTTGTCCACTTGAGGGCGCCTCATGACTTCCTTTCCTCCCTGAAAGAGCACCAGGGAAGGCAACTGCTTTGATAGGGGAGATGTGCTGACCTTATACCTGAGATTAATAAGAAACATTGTCAGAATGATTGGATTTTTTAGTTCTACATATCAAACGCAGTGGCGAACAGAAGGACAGCTTACTTCTTAGATACTTCCCCATAGCGGCCAATATCCACTTTTCCAAATTTCAGCCCTTCACAGTTGTACCTGCGTGAAAATAAATGATTGAGAACAATGAGTGAATTACCCTTCTGAATGGTAGTGTATGTTCCAAAAAAATGCTGAACAGGTTAAATGTGTTCTTTCTGTGTAGTAAGAGCAACGTTCTTACTTCAGTGATAGATCGGCAAAGACCGAGGCGAAAGACTGACATTCTGGTGACCAGTTAGCAAAAAACTCCACAATCCAGGTCACTCTGTGGTCCTTCTCCAACTCCTCCTAAAGACAAAAAGAGTGAGCTTCTATATTAACTAAAAACAGTTACAAAGCAGTAATACAAGACCAGCAGCCTAAAGGGAATAGTCAAGTTAATGTTCAACTAAGAATACTACAGTTTGTGGGGGTCAAATACTAAGTTGCTGGGCCAGTGTCAGGTCTGACCCCTGCAGGTTCAATGGCAAGGCTATATGATCTAAAATCATACTCACGTCGATGGTTTTATCACTGAAGTACTTGATGTACTCTGGGCCCATGTAGAGTGGAGGTTTGCAGGTCATCAGGAATACTGTATCAAACATGAAATATACATATTGGTTTACAAGATGTATGCAAGAGATTGAAGGATTAAGAGAAACAATAAAGATCCCATGAAAACAAATTAATGTTTTTTTGGCTTTTAGTATAAATATGTTGGCAATAAGGATCCAACCAATGATCCAAAAGACTGGCAAAATTCCCATTTAGAAAATTCATATAAACATTCAAAACTTAAAAGTCTCATGTCTCTAACGAATCAGCAATTTTTATGACATCATTCTGCACTTGAGCTTCTCGTCTAATCTCGTTCTCTAGAATCTCTAGAATCTAGTGTCGGTCCACACTATTGGCTATTTTAAAAGGTCAGGAGCCACTCAATATTTCCCACCCTAATTTCCTGTTTCAGAGGAAATGACATCAACGCATCGACCAAAGCTGCAGATTTCAAGGCATTTCGGTGGGTCTTTAAAGATTAAGAATACTGACCAATGCACAGTGTCAAGTAAAGTAGTCCCAGACGTATATCCAGTCTAAAGAACAGAATCACATTGGCCACTTTAGAGAAGAGGATAATATTGCCCAGATGCTGCTCGACGGTAACTGGAAAGCAAAAATAAGTGAAAAGAAAATATTAAACATCAGAAATGGCACTCTTAAGTGTATCGTTGCCAAAAACAAGCACTGTTATGTTTAAGGCTGCGATAGGAAAGAATACAGAAGTGGGTGAGTTGAACCCCAGAGCTGAAGGAGGGGGAGACAGAAACAACAAAGAAAAGTGATTCAACAACAAACACATAGACAACCGTCACTGAGATCACAATGAGGGGCCAACATGTTTAGTGTATAAACAAACCTTTGCTTAGTCAATTTATACATACCCATTAAACTTACTTTTCAATGGGGATTACTGTATATGTTGACTTGTGTTTGAGGCAGAAGAATACCTGCACAGAGGAAGAAAAGTTCGACAAAAACACTTACTTGCTCTTCTGTTCTTCATCATGACTATAGCGCTAAGAAACATCAGTATCTCCACCTCTCTCTGTAACAAACAAAACAAATGGTTCAAACTGACGAAACAATTCATTAATAAAAATATATTGCACATATATGTAACTTGTATAAACTTGCACTTTCATCATTTATATGCAATAACATACTTCTATCCATGTAACGTTACTGAACGGGCTTGATCTCCATTCGTGCTAAACAGAGACCCCCACCATCATTTACTGCCCATAGCCCAATTCTTACTCAAAGCAAGGTGGCTTTATCCGTTATCATTTGCTGTTATACACCCAAAGATGTGGTTTATACGAACCCAGTCAAAATCGCACGAATTGCCATCCTCGCGTTGCGTCGAAAGATGTTCACAAATCCCAGGCGTCTTGCGAATGGCCAGAAACGCAAGAGACATGAACAACGAGGCTATGTAGTACGGTTTTAACAGCCATTTGTAAACCTGTGGCAAATGATACAGAAACGCGAACAAAGGCGTTAATATGGCCATTTTGTTCAGAGAACGAGTGCTGCGGTGTTGCTCCGAGACGACATGGTCTGCATCAATGCCGTTATTACTGTGAGAAAATATACGTCGGCAAACGAATAACCGATTTAAAGGGACAGAGGTCACTGCGGACGAAGAAAAAATTCCCCCCGCCTCTAGTATTGATTGGTTAGTTTGCTAAAAGGACAGCGCTCATTGGTCGTGATGTCACATGAGGGGGAGGACAAGAGGAAGTTTGTCGCGTTCCCCTTTACCGTAATTTTAGCATGCGTGAGTGAAATGCAGCATTGATTGTTTATTATTTTGCAAATACTTATTTATGTGTTTAAATAACTATGTAGTACATTTTATACACTTTTAGGCCGCATTGTGAAAATATATTTAGTAAAAAATATGAACTGTAAATAAAATATATTTTATTTGATATTTTACGGTAAATTCTCCAACGCTCAAGAACACCCGGAAGTGATTGTCAACAGCTCGTTTAGAAACGATTGGCAAGAGTGACGCCGATACATCTCAAAACACTCTCGTAACGGCGAATAATAGATCTGTAAACATGACAGAAATTTTCTCGTCGCTGTATGGCCAGCCTGATCCTCAAGGTCCTGCAGGGGCGTCTGCGCTGGGGTTTGGGCCTGGGAAACCTCAAGTACCCCAAAACTTGGGCTCGATGTCTTTCCACCATCAAATGGTAGATGAAGGAGCTCAGCTCAGAAAACCCGCAGCGATGAATGAGCCCTTTTACCTGCTGCGTGTGCTGCCCAGTAAGTGCCAAATGTTTGTCAATGTTGATTGACGTTAATTTAATAATACAGAATGGTGGTACCGGGTGGTATTAACATGGTACTCCAATGGACTGTAGAGAATATCATGTTATTACTACTAATAAAACATTGCTGTTTTGTTGAACTACAGTTACTACTACAGAACAATTTACTACAGTTTACTTGAGTACTAATATAGGCTACTACAGTATATATTTTGATGTATGTTGTAAAAAGGAAGATAAAACCTTTATATTTCCAGTGGAGAATGACCTGACAGGACACACTAATCTCATCACACACTACAATCTGGAACACGCTTACAACAAGTTCTGTGGCAAGAAGGTGAAAGAGAAACTCAGCAACTTCCTTCCTGAGCTTCCTGGTGTGTATGAATATATATTTTATTGATGACTCTAGATCAGTTTTAGTGCCTTCCCAAACGACTGCATAAATGTAAATGTAATCTACATCCCATATTAAACCTGCATCATTCTCTGCTCCTTTTGTACCAGGTATGATAGACAGCCCTGGTATTCAAGACAACAGCTCTCTGCACTCTCTCATCGAGAAGCCACCAGTGTGCAACAACTCCTTCAGTCCTCTCACAGGAGCAATGCTCACCGGCTTCCGACTGCACACAGGCCCTGTAAGTGTGTTTATAAGAAAGAAAAATACATTTAGGAAGGCAAGTTCAGTCCTGTGTTTTATGTGTGATTTATGACTCTCTCTCTCTTACCAAAGTTACCAGAGCAATATCGACTGATGCACATTCAACCACCGAAGAAGAAGAACAAACACAAGCATAAACATCACAGGCCACAGGATCCCTTACCGCCAGGTGATGGTCACAATCATGTAAAGTTGCAAACATGCACATTTGTAGTACATAGTAATTCACAGTACCCCTTCATTACAACAGAAACTCCTTCAGATTCAGATCATAAGAAGAAGAAGAAAAAGAAGGATGATGACCCGGACAGAAAGAAAAAGAAGAAAGATAAAAAGAAGAAGAAGGTAAAGGCTCATTGACGCAAATACGAATGTTTTTGTGATTTGTTTTTGAACAAATACTACGCTAAGTATATTCTAACATGATTTATTAATTCAATGCAATTTATTGGATTATTTATGGATCCTCAAATTAATATTGATGTTTGGTTTCTGTTTTTAGAATCGCCATAGTCCTGATCACCCAGGCATGACGGGGTCTCAGCCCAGCAGCAGTAGCTTGAGATAAAAACTGCCTAAATGACAGAAGAACAGAAATGAGTTTGAAAACTGGCCTCGGCAGATGTTACAGTTTTAATGCGTTGCAGTGAGATGCAGATGTGTATATACTTTATATCATTAATGTATTAATGGTAACCCATCATATGCGTTACATTTCTGAGTGTTGAAGTGTTCAAAGTGCCTATCTGTGTCTATTTATGAGTACGAATAATGAAACGTTTTTATTCAAATTTTTTATAAACACGTTTTACAAATAAACAGCTCAGAATTCGGCTGATTTGAAACAGTTTTATTCAAGCACATTTACAGTCGTGAGCACCGCATGACCAATGCAAGCACCAATATGCTGGAAAATCTACAGACACATTGAAAACCTTAACATACACAACTGTATTTCTTAGACTTTCTTATATATCTCTTATTGGGCCATTGAAAATATATAGTGCAAACTTACTTTCCAATAAGAGACAAAATGACTATAAATTACCAGTATTGCAGCATTTCTATAGTGTCTGTAGTAAAAAGACACAAATATAGTGATGAAAGGCAGAAAACAGTATTGGAGAATTTAAAAACACAGGTCAAGACCTTATGTTAAAAATGTATTCCCAAATTAATTATTAGTTTCTTGATTCATGATGTCAAGAAAAAGTGACATTTCATAAAGCCCGGCCTCATTAAACTGCCCAGAGTCTTGATGGGATATTTGCATTACCCATAAACAAAGGTTACACATTTACCATAGAGCCACTAAACAACGCTTTCACAAACACCTTAAAGATGTATGACTTTTTATATCAGTAAATTTAAATATGTCTGTGACCTGCACATACATAATATATTATGTAGACAGGTGCTGGTCATATAATTAGAATATCATCAAAAAGTTGATTTATTTCACTAATTCTATTCAAAAAGTGAAACTTGTATATTACATTCATTCATTACACACAGACTGATATATTTCAAATGTTTATTTCTTTTAATTTGATGATTATAACTGACAGCTAATGAAAATCCCAAATTCAGTATCTCAGAAAATTAGAATATTACTTAAGACCAATACAAAGAAAGGATTTTTAGAAATTTTGGCCAACTGAAAAGTATGAACATAAAAAGTATGAGCATGTACAGCACTCAATACTTAGTTGGGGCTCATTTTGCCTGAATTACTGCAGCAATGCGGCGTGGCATGGAGTGGATCAGTCTGTGGCACTGCTCAGGTGTTATGAGAGGCCAGGTTGCTCTGATAGTGGCCTTCAGCTCTTCTGCATTGTTGGGTCTGGCGTATCGCATCTTCCTCTTCACAATACCCCATAGTTTTTCTATGGGGTTAAGGTCAGGTGAGTTTGCTGGCCAATTAAGAACAGGGATACCATGGTCCTTAAACCAGGTACTGGTAGCTTTGGCACTGTGTGCAGGTGCCAAGTCCTGTTGGAAAATGAAATCTGCATCTCCTTAAAGTTGGTCAGCAGCAGGAAGCATCAGAAGCGTCTCGCCTGGGCTAAAGACAAAAAGGACTGGACTGCTGCTGAGTGGTCCAAAGTTATGTTCTCTGATGAAAGTAAATTTTGCATTTCCTTTGGAAATCAGGGTCCCAGAGTCTGGAGGAAGAGAGGAGAGGCACAGAATCCACGTTGCTTGAGGTCCAGTGTAAAGTTTCCACAGTCAGTGATGGTTTGGGGTGCCATGTCATCTGCTGGTGTTGGTCCACTGTGTTTTCTGAGGTCCAAGGTCAACGCAGCCGTATACCAGGAAGTTTTAGAGCACTTCATGGTTCCTGCTGCTGACCAACTTTATGGAGATGCAGATTTCATTTTCCAACAGGACTTGGCACCTGCACACAGTGCCAAAGCTACCAGTACCTGGTTTAAGGACCATGGTATCCCTGTTCTTAATTGGCCAGCAAACTCGCCTGACCTTAACCCCATAGAAAATCTATGGGGTATTGTGAAGAGGAAGATGCGATATGCCAGACCCAACAATGCAGAAGAGCTGAAGGCCACTATCAGAGCAACCTGGCCTCTCATAACACCTGAGCAGTGCAACAGACTGATCCACTCCATGCCACGCCGCATTGCTGCAGTAATTCAGGCAAAAGGAGCCCCAACTAAGTATTGAGTGCTGTACATGCTCATACTTTTCATGTTCATACTTTTCAGTTGGCCAAGATTTCTAAAAATCCTTTCTTTGTATTGGTCTTAAGTAATATTCTAATTTTCTGAGATACTGAATTTGGGATTTTCATTAGTTGTCAGTTATAATCATCAAATTAAATGAAATAAACATTTGAAATATATCTGTCTGTGTGTAATGAATGAATATAATATACAAGTTTCACTTTTTGAATGGAATTAGTGAAATAAATCAACTTTTTGATGATATTCTAATTATATGACCAGCACCTATATATATAACAGTAGTCAACAGCAGTAATAGTCAACATTAAACAGTATTCCATTGATTTAACATCAGACTACAATCCCTAAAAGATGGCTATTGATAAACAAGGAAAGAATTTTTGTTATGAAGACAAACATGTTTTTTTAAATGATGTCACTTCACGATCAGTTAGACCATGAGCGCGTACTGTATGAGGAAAGTAAAAAGGGCCCATTTTGGTTTAATGTTGACTTTTTAGAAAAGTAATGGGACAAGAGGTGCTTCTGAATTTTGAAGATATTGAACCCCTCCCTCTTAATACACTATAGAAAGAAGTATTCCAATGAACAGATTTGACTACTTTAGTCATTTTCGTGAGCACAGATCTTAATGCTACAGCATATAATTATATTAGAGAGAATTGTGTGCTTCTAATGTTATAGCTAGAGTTTGGGCAAGGTCCTTTACTATTTCACCATGACAATGCATCTGTGCGAAAAGCAAGGTTCAGAAAGAAAGGATTGATTCAGTCTAGTGACTGGTCTAACTTGACTGGTCTGCATAAAGCCCAGACCTGGGGCCTCATTTATAGAATGTTGCGTAGAAACCGTCCTAAATTTGATTTTACGTTCATTTCTCACAGTGCGTACGAACGTACGATCGAACGTACGCCTCTTTATCAGATGTGAAATCTATAAATCGCAAATGATAGTGAAATTGCACTCAGCTGTTTCAGAGCTGAACAGTTTCAGATCTCCGCAGTTTAATAATGTCTAATGTCATTGATATATAAAAGAGCACCTGTCAACGTCCAAATCCTTTACGAGCTGAAAGAATGACTTATATTTCCAAAAACCTGCAGCACTCGGACAAGCAAAAGTGAGTACGTCTGCTCAGACCCTGACGTGGCTAAGCACTTTTCCACATCAAAGACCATTTTTATAAATATTAACGTTGCCGTGTATTTTTGCGTATGCACACTTTACGATCAAATCTGTGCATACGCACATTTTATAAATGAGGCCCCTGATCCCAGCTGAACACATTTGGTATGACTTGCAGACTTTGATCCAAACACTTTTACACATGCCCTTCCAAAATTCTTAACGGTATTGTACGGGAACATTAATATTTGTTTGATTGGAATTACTGGAATAGATAACCATGTTAATTAGAAGGGGTTGTCCAATACTTTTGTCCATAGGAGCCAGAGACAAACTAAACACACTAGACGAGTAAATCACTGTTAGCCAGGCAGATAGCATAATATGGCTCTTTTGGTAGTTCCAAAAAAATACTGTAAATGTTGTTTTGATGATGGTGAACATGACTTTAAAGGCGAAGACTTTTTGTTGTTGGTAAACCAACAAAATGCTCAATGTTGCACCAAACACTGAGATGTTAACCCACTTCACGTCTGCTATCTTAATGCAGAGTCAGACGTCTTAGACTTGATAGACTTTCCATTGTAATTCACATTCATTTCTATAATCACTTTTCCACCTCAGACATTTCCGTTAGTTTGATATTTCGAGGAATCATTTGATTGGTTGAGACTGATGCTCTCCTGTGCTGACAGACTTCCGCGTGCTGCCTTCTCCCTCACGAGCTGTCTTCGATGATAGATGAGATATCCTGGCAGCGTGAATCCAACCAAAGAAAACAGAAGCAGGCCCAAGTTGATCTGTCCATTTGAGAAAAATAAGGGAAATGTGTCATGTTTTTTTACATAAGTAATCATGATTAAGTATTGCTTAATACTTGACTATTAAAAGTACTAATATTGTCAAACTGTATGTGTATTTGATAACTGATGCATTTGTCTCACCCAGTAAGGATCACCCTTTAATGGTCCCAACATAAGAATGAAGAGTGGTTGTTGAAGCAGGGCGAACACAGCACTGATCATGGACTGCAGGCCCGTCAGAGTGCCAAAGTGATTGGTTGGGTAGCTAAACACACAAAAAAACATGTTTATAACAGACAAACAGCACTAAGGCAGTGTTACCCTTGATCGTAAACCATATAAATTGTAATAAAGTGATTCAAAGAAAACTCACACAGCAGCATAGAGACCACCACAGCATGAGTGAATAAAACCTCTAACTGCAGTGTGCAGAATAAAAGACACCACCTGAAAGGGAGAGAACGTTTATAGCAGTTATTTGACATTCATAATGATCTTCATTTTCTTTTCAATCAATAAAGCATTCGTGACTTTTGCTGGATGCCGTCTGGTTTGCTTAGTTTGCAGTTTTTCTCACAATGCGATTTAAACTTGGTATTATATTGCAAGTTTTGACACAGCAACTCATAAGTGGAAATGTAGATAAACCAAGAAATGTAGATAAACTTACATTATGCCATATTAACTTATCCTACTTAAATGTATATTTTGCTTTTTTTTGTAAATCTTTATTTACACAAGTTCTGTTTTTATATATTTCTATAGTTTACTATTTTACTTTGCAGTACATGCATCTCACTGTCTTTTTACATACTTGTGCTATTTGTATGCAGCCCAGCTGCAAATGCTTTGGCAATGCAAATGTATAATGTTTGTCATGCCAATAAAGCAAACTAAAATAAAAAATTAACAAAATGAGAGAGATACTGTAAAAGCATAATGGTCACTGTATTTCACATTTAATAATAAAAAATGTCTAATTTAAATGTGGAAACCAGTTTCAGGAAAATGTAAAGCAAAGAAATTCTACAAAACTGAATTAAAACGTTTTAAAATTAGAAAAATGTGAAACAGACTATTACGTGTCTAACCTGTACGGGTAGGTTGTCTATAAGAGAGATGATACCAAAGATGATCAGCAGCAGGTTGGTAAAGATGAAAGCTTTAATGGCGTTGGTGATTTTCTGAATCTTTCGATCCCTCTTGGGAGGCCCAGACAAACTGAAGAAAATGATGAGGGGCAGTCATCATAACATCGTCATTCTATCACTAATTCTACACTTCACTCTTGCTCCACCTTCACCTTTTTTCTCCCTCTGCTGGATTCACCACGTCCTCACACTCCTTCATTCTCCAATCCATGATGTAGCCGATGAGAGGGCAGCTGACCAGACAGAGCAGCTGAAGAGTCCCGAAGATGGATGAGTATAGACCCACTGTAACAGAAGAACACATCTATTGACTTCCATTGACTTCTGTTCTTTTCATATTCAGCTAACTGGATTTCTGCCCATTTAAAACACATCTTTGTTGTGTTTTTGTTGTTGTTGTTATTTTCCTTTCAAATTTTGTATTCTAATATATCTACATTCATGCATGGCCTCATACATACATTGGTTTGATGAAAATAACAAGATTTTTTTTACCTTTCTCCTCTGCCTCCTTCACCAACTCCTCAGGGGCTGAAACACACACATTAATGACTATTTGAAACTGTTATGTTTACTACATACTGTAGCTCTTATATTTAGCCATTTGTTCTTAAACAAAGCAAATCTTTTCACTTTATTTAAGATGATGCATGCAAATATTTATTGGCTGATTCTTACGGTCAGGGTTACCATGGGTAACCAGGAACTCCAACATCTTATTCATGGCGCCCATGAAAAATATGATACGAAGCTGGGTCATGGGCATGATGATGAGACTCCACAGGAAGATTGGCGAGCACATGGATTGTCTAAAGGAAGGAGATCCTGCTGTCCCACAAACATTGATAACATGAAGATGATTGTATGGTCACAATAATACATATGCATGTTTGTAGATGTGTGTTTTTAGACTAACCTTGGCTCTGTTGCGCTGTTCCATCGTTGTGCGCTTCATCGTTGGAAGATTGTTTTTTGGTCACTTCCTGTTCTTCAACAATCACATGACTGTTGGAGCGATCTCCAGTCATCTTATGGTCCACTACTTCACCTCTCAACTTTACCATTTTACTACGACAAACAGAAATAACGTTTTTCTGTCCATCTAAACACTATGGACAGGCATGAAATGTACATTCTTTGATCTAAAATCACATGCTCTTGAAGAAAGCCCTGCAGTCATGTTTAAAGGAAAGCTTTCAGCAGGACCACCTCCCTATTACTACTAATGGTTTTGCAATTCAATACTTAATAAGCACATCTTGGTTTGGTGTCAGCACATACTTTTGGCCATATATTTTATGTATTTGACATGTACTTACGTGTATCTGACGTCCTCAGGGGCAGGAAATGATTCTCCCGGCCAATTAAGAAAGCAGTTGAGGAAGACGAGGCAGGCAAGGCCCGCCCACACCCAGAAAATCATACAAAATGACACACCTAGATCATAGATCAGCTAAAGAGCAAAACAGACAGAAAGAATTCACATCATACACTGTATTTCACAGCGATAACTGCTTTGTTTGTGTTGTTTAAATCGTTTACTGTTGTTTTCTTTTTGGTTAAACGATAAATGGAGCCTACCTTAACTCCTGGGAAGGTTACAGCAGAGGAAGCATAAGAGCCAATCATAAGAGAGAGAATCGTTGAGCGCACATTTCTAAACATATTCGGCAACTGAGAAAACCAAGCAGAAAGTTGCAATAGATGAGAGTGTATTAATATATTATAAATGCATAATAAGTATATTATAACTTATGGAGCCAGAAATCTGCCAAAATGATATGAATTTGAATTGTGAAAATTTGAATATTGAATATTTGAACTTGAATCCTGCATTTGATATTCAAGAAAATTGAATTGTTTTGTGTCATACTTTAGATATGAATTCTTAAAAAGCCGATTTTTGTTTTTGAAAACTTGAAGTTGTGTTTTTAAAAACCGAATATGTACAGTCTAAGGATTCAAAACAAAAGTCTGCTGTTTAATCTAAAACGTATGCCATAAAATAATTCAATTTTCTTATATTTCAAATGTCCATGGATTCAAGTTAAAAAAATTCAAATTCAAACCTAATATAAAATGCCACGTAATATTCAATTTTGTTCAATTACAAAATTTCACAGTTCAATTTCATATCGTTTTGGCAGATTTCTGGCTCCACAATAACCAATATAGCATTCATTTCTATTTTCAATATAATAGACATGTTGTTCTGGTCTGTTTCATTGTCCAAACTGTAATGCTGTCCACTGCCACTAGAGAGCATTATTATCATGATTAGTTTTAAACAGCTTTTAGCAACAAAACAAGTGAGGACACAGCTCCCTGTAAGTTAAAGTGTCTCAAACAATATACACACATGGATTGAAATCAATAATACTTAAAAAGTTTAAAGAAGATACAGTATAAAAGAGAAAAGTTAATTTAGGAGTAGTTATAGGAAACATAAATATTAATAAGCAATAAATAATTATATTTCTAAATATTTTAAAATAAAAATTAAATACATACAGTATAAAAATTATGAAATAAGATTCAGTCGTTGCTTTATATATCCAAGCATGGTCTGTCATGTATAAACCATGTTCTTTCTTTCTTTCAATTTATAAACCAAACACACACTACACAGAAAACAAACACACTTGCAAATCCTACATCACACCAGCACAACACAAACAAGTGGCATGGAGTTTTTTTATTTTTTTATTTTTTTTATTTTAGCCCTCCAGTTTGGGTTCATAAATACACACTTCACTAACTCTAACCTCTTCACCTTTACTGTGTGACTCTGTACCTTATCTACTTTAAGTTCAGCTCAGGACACAGATTTCAGTCTCTGGATGAACACAGCTCTGCTATATAGTGCGATGACGTTTGACAGTCAAGAACCAACAGTAAACACACAAGAAGCACACAGACTGACACATAGTGAACATCGGTTAAGGACAGACAGAGGTTAAGAGTTCAGTGCAGTTCAGCTAAAATACAATGTTTGCTTATCTGTAAGACACAATGACAGATCTGGCAAGTTATGCATGTCAAGCATTTTAGTGTTACTACAAATTAAAAGTTTTTAATAATTTGTAAGTATGTTCCCATGTCCTTTAATCAGCTTTATTTGTGTGACCTATAATGCAGACCAGCTTTATTACTTATTATGGTATCATAGTTTAGCAACGATTAACATATATGTAACATATATGTTTTTTTACAGTTGTTTTTGGCTGATTTGTTTTTTAGTCCAGTCCAGACAAACACGTGAAAAAGCTGGAGCTAAAAGATAAAGCAAAGATGGGCATGTGAAAGACATCAATGTGAGAGAAAGAAGAAGAGAGAGACAGGGGGAGAGAGAGCAAGGACAGTCTGTGAATGTCCAAGTGTGGTTATAGGGTAGGGAGAAGGTGGGTTTGGTGGAGTTGAGGGCGTGAAGGCATATCTGTCCTCTGATTGGTTGAGATCAGCATGCAAAAACGTAGAGTGGGCAACACCGGAGTGATCAACAGAACACATGCACATGGAGCGATAACCAAACAGCTCTTACATGCAGTCCTGAGACAAACAGAACAGAGCCACACATTGCACAAGCTTAAAATTCAGCACCTTAATTTACTAAGTAATGTCACATGTCTTTTTACGTCACTGCAGAAAAGTTGAATCATCCTAAAATAGTTAGGCCACTTAGTTTATTCAATTAAGGACATACTGTAAAGTCCATCCAACTCATTCTGTTCTGTTCATACTCTCCTTAAGAGAGACCAAAACTTTGGTCAAGTTCCACCAGTTTTCACTAGGAAAAACATTGCATCATGGCAGCAGTTAGACCTCAACATTGAACACACAAAGCTTAGTGACATTCAACAAACATAAAAAACTAAACACTCTAAAGGCTATAAAGGCAACTAACAGCAATAATGCCAACAGTATAAATATAGCCAGCATATAAACAGTAATATATTTAATAATACTAATTATTACATTCCGCAATGCATGCTGGGAACTTTAAAACATAAAGCTGTTTGGATAAACACTTAAGTATCTAAGTTCAGTGAATAAAATAAACTGTGTTGGCAACATGTTAAGGACTAATCTTATTCAATAAACATAAAACAATACATTTACCCATCATACAATAAAATATTTACATTTACGTTTGATGGGAGAACATTCTAAGTTGGATTTTTGACAGTGTACCAATTAGCAGCATCACAAGCAATTTATATGAAAGCCAGCAATACGCATTTATCCCAAAGCAACATTATCCAAATACAGCTATCAGATATGTATACACACAAATCATGTATCATCAATTTCAACAAATTCATCCATACATGCTGTGATGACAGACAGTGTATTTTATAATTGGGTGTATATTGTGTATTATATTTCTGTGTGTGAGTGTGTATCTTACTGTTAGTGAAGTGAAGGTTAAACAGATTCCTCCAAACCCATTCATTGAGACAGCAATAAATATGAGAGCTGATAACACTGTAAAAGAGATGACAGAAAATGCCTTTATTATTCATAAAACATTTGATATGTAGAAAGCAATTCTAGAAACCAATAAAATATCAATGTCATTACTTATAAACACATTAAAGCTATGGACCATGATACAATACAACTCTGCACACATGAAAATGAAAACTGACCTGTTGGATCATATGCTGCGATGGCAATCAAAGCCATAGAGAATGCAAAACAGGAACTATTAGAGTCAGAAATAGAAAAGGTTGATGGAAATGACCAGAGAGTTGTTTACAGGACAGACATGGACCTTAATTTAGAGGAAACTATCAATTGTGATACCTATAGTTTTGTGAACAATTGACCATCTACAGTATTCTATTGATGTGCCATATTGGGCACAGTGACTAAAGTTTGCTGAAATATTATTTATTGCATCACTGTGCTGTGCTGCTACATATAAAACACAATATTTTTGAATTTATAAACAAAGGTCCAAGAGGTGCATCTTCCTCCAAGTAATAAAGTCGCTCTGCATTAGTGTCACACAACTGAAGCCAGTCAGCAAATAATATGAATTTCCGTATTATCCCATATCACTTTACCTGCCAAGCAGTCTGAGTGGGCGAGGCCCAAATTTGTCCATCAGGACTCCTAGAGGCAGGGTGGCCGCGCTGATGATGAACGAGCCAATCGTAAAGCCCAGATTCAGAATCTCCTCCTGCTCAATACAGCTCGGCCAATACGTCCTTTCGGTCAAGCTTACATTTGTGTGACTCTCTGTGACATTCTCTGTTCGTATCAGAGAAAGAAACCAATTCAGGTGTGTTAAAGTCAGATGGCTTTCTGTTAGAGATGTGACATAACACTACAAGGGTATAGGTTTCACTGGACCAATAACTTCAAAAATACGTTATCTAACATGGGTCCTTCTTTATTCTGGTGTTTCACATGAGTGGGAATTATACAAAATGTGCAGTGCTGTCATGTACCTGTACACAGGTGTGAGTAGAAGCCCTCGCTCTTCAGCATGATAAGTAGGGAGCCCCACCCCAGCAACACAGCTGAAAAAAGCAGATTCTCGATGACTGCTGTGATAGCCATCCACCAGCGCCTCCTGTAGGCCTGCGAAAGTGACGGAGCCATCGCTCTACAGAACGAAAGAAATCATGACGGGATTGGGAAGGAAGAATATTGGCTATTTAATCCACATTTTAAATTCCCAATTCATTACAGGCTGACAATTTGACACTTTAAACCGAATCGTGACTTTTAAACCAAACTACCTTAAACTTGAACCAAAATTGATTACAAAGTGGATGTCTGAGACGCATAAATGTACATATTACAGGCACATTTCTGTGGATGTCTGTTTGTGAACAGCAAAGACTAGAAAATGTAAAACATGTACAGTATGTTTGCCCACTTTGATGATCACATTCAGCGATTGCCAATGTTGCAAAATATAGTGGGACACTGTGATTTAGGACTGAGTGCAAGCCTCCCTCACCCAGATCAACAATCACTTCTATTACGGTTTGCCTTTAAGTTATTATTTATTACAATTAGAGTGTTGTGGGGTTTTATTCATGAGAAATAATATAAAGGCAAGCAGCTATTTGTTTTTAAATCAACAATATTTTCGTTATGACCTCAACTTCCTGTTTTAACAGGAAATGACGCTATATAAAAGTGAGATTTTGAAAGGCATGTATATACTTACATGTAATTTATCTGTTTAAATAGACAAAGAAAATACATTTATTTTTTATGTGTTCCATAAAACAACTTGTAAGAAGCCTGGATATTGAACAGTCCCTCATGTCTTTGTTTCTTCTTGAATCTGAATGAACAAATAGGCCTACTGTATTTGTTCGATGTTGGTTGTATGGACTTGTGTACCCATATTTCTGTCACACGAGTTAAATAGTGGATAAGACAGGCTGAAGCATGTGTCCTAATACCCCTGGCCCTGACCTGCCAACACCATAAATAGCCACAGAGCCTCACCATGGCACACCATGGGCATCTTACCAGAAGTCTGACTGTTTGAACTGACAACAACATATGGAATAAGGCAGCTGTGTGCAAACAACATAAATCATAATTTCACTGTATTCAACTCAGACCATTAATCATGACTCGCATTAACAGTATCGTAAATACATGTTCCACTGTTGCAACTGTTCTCATTGTCATTTCTAGATTTGAAAAGCTTGATCCCCTTAAAATTCAGTGACTAACAATGCTCAAAACAATTTAATAAAACACAACTGATGCTTTTCATTTTTCTTTTTATACAAAAAATTGGTCAACTGATGTAAACATCTGTCACTCGTCAGAAGTTACACTGCAGATGCCAACATGACATGCAATCATATAATCTGCAACAAGGATAAACATGACTTGTTTATTAAGTGTTTTTCACAATTACTTCTTGGCTGCCACATACATATTTACATAATCAAGACATGAACATCTACATATTTTGCTACATAAGGTATAAGATATTATTTACCACCGGCACAAATTGTTTATTGTATCGTAACTAGAAATCATAGACCAAGCAATAGGCAAAAAGGACAAAAATAAGACCAAATACACACAGTGAATACACACAAAGAGATACGCTTAATATATTTTAATTTATTCAAATACACTTTATAATTAATTTAATAGGCTATTCATGAAATGCTGAGATTTTGCTTCCACTAATAAAGGCTTTCACTTTTACTGAACTGGCATCCAAAGGCCACATGTAGCCAGTAGTTTGTTAGTCTTACCTCCCTTAAACTAATCATATCCTTTCTGCTTCCATTTCCCTGCTTTGCACAAACAAATTCTGATGTCCATCTACAGGGTCTATTATGATCGAGTCCAAATAAGATGATCGATATTATTTAGAAACTTGCTTTAGTTTCGTCGTGTTTTTATTATTATTTTCTTAAAGGTTCGTCATGTTTTTTAATATATTTTTTTTATTGACGCTTGAACAAACATACAATGCAAATTACAAAAAATAACAAAACAAAACATGGACCATGGGGAAATTAAGAGAATTACATCAAATTAAAAAAAGAAAAAAGAACTACAAACAGACAATGCTTTGACAGCTTTTTTGTTCTCTGACAATTTGATTGAAATTAGGTATTTTTCAAATTCTTTCATGAATGTGGTGCTTAGCAAGTAACAAAACCAAGTTAATAACATAAAATTCACCTTTCTTGGACTGATCGCAGTTAACAAAACCTAATACCACATCCTTCCAACATAACACAGAAAGATTCGTCATGTTTTCATAGCCTACCTCGGTCGCATGTCGTCACCCTTGCGTACGTTGTATATACAGGTAGATCCGTAAATGATTACACTGACAAATAAAGTAAACTGTTAAAACTCAAACTTTAAATTGATTATGGTGCACAGCAGATTTATACTTGGGCACGTGCCCCAGTAAAAGGGGTCTGAAGTATACAAAGTAATGACGTTCAACTCCAAACACACGCACAGGCGCGCACACCGCTGTTTCCTTCACAGTGGCTGCAGCTGCTACCGCGTGCTCCAATAGCGTCAAGCTCACTGATTATGTCGCGTGCGCAGTTTACTTAAGGAAAAAACACCTCGCGCTCATGTAATTTATTATCACAATTCGCCCAATATTATTTACTGGATTTTTTTGTATTAGGCTACTTACATAGATATTGTAAATGTTCATCTGATTGTATCTGCTTCATGTTTCCAAATAGGCTACAAGCATTTCTTTATTTTTTAAACGTTCAACACAGAAGATCTTCTTAAATTCATTAGTCAAGATTATATGAGAAATGAGAAGAGATAAGACGAGCTTGTTTTTTTTTTTACTACATGCTCTGCTTTATGTGAATCTAACTTGTTTATGGTGGTTTATTTAATTAAGTATGTAAATAATACATAAACAACGTATGTAAATGATACAGTATTAAGTATGCAATGATGTACATAATAATAACTTACCAATTTGACAATTTCATCAAAGTTACAAACTTCTTAGCGCTAAACACCCATGCGAATGAGAGGGTAAACTTACCAGTTTCTTATATATTGATAGCCTATTTAGAGAAATGGCATGTGTTTGATTTTCCTCTGTGCTGTTTCTCTTTTCCAAACGCAGGTATTATAAACCTTTTTCTGTTCTTGCGCTTTTGTACAAACTATAGAGGAGGATACATCACGTTTTACAAGCACGCTCCCTCTCTCTCTCTGCTCTTTTCTTTTTGTCTATAAATGGCACCAGACATTGACCCCCTCCCTACCTTGACAAACTGCATGCAATTTATGGCTGTTACTCATAGTGCACACATGCTCGTGGAGTGGAAGAGTAGTACGTAGACTGATTTATCTCAATTTTAACGACGCCCTCATGTGGCCATGGCTATGTTTTCAGTTACAGCAGTAAATGCGAGTTGCAATTGGATAACCCCGGCTCTCACTAAATCCTTGGTGTTTCGAGTCCCATGCATCACTATTCTAATGCGTTTTTAAAGAAATGATACAAATTCTAAATGTTATTTTTATTGAAATGAATATAATCCTGTAATTTAAATGATTATAATCCTATAATTTAAACCTGACCAAAATGTAAAGTTGCCACATTTTAATCCTGATGAAAATCTTTTTATTCATTTGATATCCTATTCGAAATCAAATAACGAGAAATTGAAAAATGACTAGTTTCTCGTTTTTCGTTTAGTTCACCAATCGGAAATTTCGTTTTTGGCCCGATATTTTATTTTTCGTTTGCCGTTTAAAAAACGGATTTTGGCCTCAATATGGATTCGTACATGTGGGCGGTGCTGTAACGCCTCTTTCACCCGATTGGTCAAATCGCTCACCATTCTGTACGGCCTTAATTCTGCAACGGTGTCGCGATACCTGTGGAGTGACAACCTGCTACCATGTCTCAGCCATCTAGCGGTGGAGTCTGTAATTGCATTTCAATAAATAAACATAGCCCATCCGATTTAGGGCTAAATCGTGACTACAGATCGACCATGTAATGAAATGACACAACATCTTGTTGATATTTCTAGATTGACAAAATATAAAACATATATATAACAAACGAATAAAATATATTTTCACCACGAAAACTCAATGAACGAATTAAATGTTGTTTTGATGTGCTTGCGTCTGATAAAATTCTCCCGTTGCTTCCATGCACGCATGGCAACAGACTCGCAAAGCGTTTTGGGTCCATATTGTTGTTTATATGACATGTGATGTACTCCTCTAACTCAACTCAAAGACATGATCATCAGCCTTAAACTTTGTTTTTGTCTTTTTTATCATTTATATTTATTGTATACGCTTTAAATTACATTAATCTATCACATTATTTAGTATTGGTGTAAATAGCTATGGCATATTTGAGCAGCATTAAACAGGAATAAACCATGTCATGCTGCTGCAGTTTTAGGATGGCTTTTTTATGTTTTCTTATTGGTTGAAACAACGGATTAAGTATAAATTGTTGAAATAAAAGACAAAAGTGCAAAAGACAGTATGTCATATGACAATAATTATAAAAATTGCCTTGGGAAATCAGAAACAGCCGATCCTTAAACAAACATTTATTTATTAGCACCAAAGCAATACTATAGCCTAGTATAAAATCCTTTTTTTACTTCATTAAAAATGAAGAGTGCGTACGCGTAACCCCATTGAGAATCTTTGGGATGTGCTGGAGAAGACTTTGCGCAGCGGTCCGACTCTCCCATCATCAATACTAGATCTTGGCTAAAAATTAATGCAACTCTGGACGGGAATAAATGGACATTCTGGACATTGCAGAACCTTATCGAAACGATGCCACAGCGAATGCGTGCCGTAATCAAAGCTAAAGGCGGTCCAACGAAATATTGGAGTGTGTGATTTTTTGCACGGGCAGTGTGTGTCATAGTTTTATCATTTAGATTTTGTAACAATTTCTGAATAAGCTCATGCAGACCGAATGATAAACCCGTTAACAAAGCAGATTAAAGGACCACACATAAACACTTTATATGATATAAGTGATATGTATGTGATATTTTTAAATGAACATCATGGCGTTTGCAATGTTTTTTGTTGAGAAAAACAAGCACATCTAAATGTTCGGGTGAAAGTCGAGTCTGTTAACAGTAGCCTAGGTGTCGACATAGCTTACACGCAGATAAAGCCGTGTTTTAAAGGTTGAAGCGATCAAGCTTTGAAGCGCTTTGTATTAATTAATTTTAAAGCAATTTCAAAATTTAAAACTGCTTTTAGCCGCAGACAACGTTATTCTCGTATTTTTTTTTTGAATAATTGACGAACATAAATTACTCCCTTGTTTTTATAGCCACTTTATTTGTCATCACAATACGGACCCCTTACGGCATTGTTCCTGCCTTTTGTTCACACAAGGCGCTTTCTGGTGCAGGCAACGTTATTAATACTACTACTAATAATAATAGGTACCTTTCTAGATCAATCCCACTAAAGCACTCTCTAGCAATTTTGCAGCAATTTTCTGGGATCAACGTCTGTGAAAGGGGTGTTAGATGTGGAAGTTATACTGTATACAGCACACTTCATGGCGTACATTGCAACACATATTTCTGCTTAAATATCACGCACAGTTCACAGCAAGCAGTGGTTCGCGTTGCGACAATAACTTGTATTAAACTGAAGGTTGGACTGGCGGTGACTCTTATTCTGCCGGGCAGAATTAAGGCCGTACAGAATGGTGAGCGATTTGACCAATCGGGTGAAAGAGGCGTTACAGCACCGCCCACATGTACGAATGCCATATTGAGGCCAAAATCCGTTTTTTTAACGGCAAACGAAAAATAAAATATCGGGCCAAAAACGAAATTTCCGTTTGGTGAACTAAACGAAAAAACGAGAAAAACTAGTCATTTTTCAATTTCTCGTTATGTGATTTCGAATAGGATATCAAATGAATAAAACGTACACGGACCCAGCAAACATATGTCGTGAATCAGTACGGTTTGGGCAAAGGACTCTTGCTGGCTACACTGTGGCTTGACTTCTTACACATGTAAAAGGTCACCACTGGTATTTACCAACAACAGACAGAACATATATTTTTTACTTATATAATAAATACTGGTCAAAGTCTGTTGGGAAAAACACTTTATTGTGTTAAATATCAATGCATGAAATTATTGCAAAATGTTCCATTTGAATGTTAACTGTTCCCTACCTGTAGTAGACCTAATGTGTGTTATATATATAAATAGGCTAATAAAACGTTTAAGATTCTTTGTTTTGTTTTGTTTTGTTTTGTTTTGTTTTGTTTTGTTTTGTTTTGTTTTGTTAAAATCATGTTTATTGAGTTGATAGGAAATGAACATTCTAGTGCACTGGAAGGATGTTTCGAATGAAGACTGTATAAAAAACATTGATCAAAATGTATCTTTTGATTTAGCATTTTTAAATGTAATATTCATATTTAATTTAGACTTCACAAAAGCAGCAGACAACCAAGCGTGCGATCTCCAATCATTTTCAGCCTTTTTTTCTGTACAGGTCCATAAACAAAATGGCCTATGGGTCCAGTGTGAAGGAACTAGACTGACCTGCATAAAGCCTAGACCTAAAATTATATTTAAAACATCACCCAAATTCCTGACCCCATAAATGCTCTCATGTCTTTTTTGAAGTAATTCCTTGAAGCCCTGTTCCAACATCTAGTAAGCCTTCCCAGAAAAGAGGAAGCTGACAATTACAATGGTTTTGAAATTGGAAGTTCAACAAGCACATACAGCTCTGGATGTAATTAAATCACAATTTCTATGTGGCATAGTCACTCAACAGCAACGTGAAAAACTGACAGCATGCCAAGATGTGTGAAAGTTGGGATGAAATCAGGGTGCTGTTTAAAAATGAATATGAAATCGTTTTCCTTGCAGCATTTGAGGTCTGAAAACATTGCATATTTTATTATTTTGTCAAGCTTGTCCTGTTTTTATTTTCTGCAAATAAATGCAAACAAAAATGATCATTTTTACCTGGTCACAGACCTAAAAATAGTACATTTAGAAACACTGAAAAAGATTGTGAAATTGTCTCGTATTATTTTCCAGAGCCGTACGAATGATGATAAAGCAACTATTTTAAATTTAAAATAAAATATCTCCGCTAGTGGTGTTGCAATATGCTTGTATTGAATATAATGGCGATATTAATAACTGTGATGACTGACATTGTGTGAATACTATACATATATGATGATATGTTTTATTAATAATCAAGCACCTGTTCAAAGTTTTTGTCATTTACAAAATTAAAGATAAATTTGACCAATTATTACATTATTTATTTATTAAAAACACACAAAAAGTATTGTGATAATATTGGCCACTATAAACGTGTGCAAGTCATGACAGCCATAATCTATATTTTCTGGAAAGTGACACAGTGCTATACACACAAAATAAAATGCTCTGGTAAACTATTTTTGATTTAACTCATGATTGTTCTTTTAGAAGTTTTATTGCTTCAAATGAACAGCAAGCAATTTAAAATAGGTAAACTATTTTTGATTTAACTCATGATTGTTCTTTTAGAAGTTTTATTGCTTCAAATGAACAGCAAGCAATTTATTGACTGGAAAAGCCACATGTTGGGAGACAGGTATGAAAACCATCCAAGAATGACATCATCAGTGACTGTTTTCTTGTAAAGGAAGTGAGAAGCAGCAAAATTGAGTGCAGGCTGAACAAAATTCTAACGAACATCACCAATCAACACCCACACAGACATTTCATGACTATACGTATTCAAGTACATTTTTCTCTGAAACTCTGCTGGAGGACAAACACCACAAGTATATATAAGATGAAGCATCAAGAACATTTACAGAAGCACCGGGACAGAGGTAAACCTTCAACGGGACGACAAAGAACACAGAAACTAACCCTTGTGTCAACACCATCAAAAAGGAGCAACAAGTAAGCTGGGAGACTGAGAGATAGTTTTACTGGTTTGTTAGATGAAGTGTACATGTATTCTGCTTTGTCCACCTTTTCAATAATGGGTTTTGCTTCTACAGTGCATTCTGGGATTTACGTCTTGGTACTGATGCTAAGTGTGAAGTCAGGTAGCTCTGCACCGCACGACTGGAAGTGTGACCGCAATATTATGTGGCAGGTTGACAAGATAAACGTAATACTGAAGGAGACGGCACAGGTACTTGTCTCTATACGTTTATTTAAATGTGGTCTTAATGATCTAAAAATGATCTCACGTAACGTTTTTTCATAATACATTTTTTACCTAATATTACGGATTTATCTCAAAGTAATTTTCATGTTTGATTTTTAGCTCAGGACTTTTCAAATGTCAAAAAATGCCATTCCCACTGAAAATGAATGTAAAGAGGTAAGTTACTAAATGACATTGGACAGCTATAGTTACATTTCTTATAGAATTTAGCTAATTGGAGGTGCTTTGCCACCGTAGCTCACACTATCTTTATTTTTCAGTCAAGGTGTGATGTTTTGAAGCAGCTCAAGGATTACAACAGCTGTGGGGTAACTTTTCTTTCAACAGATGACAACAACCAAACCGTGATCAAAAAGGAAATGCACGGCCTTATTACAAATTTACAGGTATCCCAACGTGCTTTACAAAGATGCAAAACCTATTTAAAATCAGGTAATTAAATTGTATCTCTGTATTTGCAGATGCCAAGACATTCAAAAGAAGAAAAATGCAGTTTACCCGACCCCTCCTGTCCCACTGAAATCAAACAACTCTCTCTGTGGAATAAGATAAGGTTACTTCAGGTCATCATGACGTGCCTGCAAACGCAAGACATTTGCCCTTCTTAACAGCAAAAAGTTAACATGTTGCCATATTTTGATATTTGTATATTTTATGTCATTATTGTATTTTATGTTAATTATATATACATTTTTGTCATGTTTTATACTATTTATTTACTTGGTACAGGAAGTTTGTACTTGTGATCATGTATTTATATATTTTTTTTAATTGATTAGAAGTTATTATAACGTTTTTGTAGTTATAAATTATGTAATTGTTTGATAATTAAGTAATATTAATAATTAATGGTTATTTATTTATTAACATGTTTAAGACACAAACACACCTACCCTACTGTAATTCATTTGAAATCAAGATTTTATTTTTTGTTTCATGGTATGGAATTCATTTCAGTTTGGTTTCAAATATGAATAACAAAATACTACAAAATGCTGTTTTCTTCTTTTACAAGAAATACAAAATAAAACCAAATGGCACAAATACAAAAGAACAAGATTTTCCTCTTTTCGTAATCCTCCCAGTAACTTTTGGGGATTGGGGTAATGGTCTACTACAATGAATACAAAAACATTTGAAAGGATTTGCATGTACCTTCTTAAAAATAAAGGTGCTTCACGAAGCAGAAGAATCTTTTTTGTCTAAATGGTTCCATAAAGAACCTTTAACATCTGAAGAACGTTTCTGTTTAACAAAATGTTCTTTGTGGTGAAAAAAGGTTCTTCAGATTATTAAAATGAGAACCTTTGACTGAATAGTTCTTAATGGAACCAAAAATGGTTCTTCTATGGCATCACTGTGAAGAACCTTTTTAGCACTTTTACTTTTAAGAGTGTATGGAGGAGAGCGTTATATATAAAAAATGGAACATGGAGTGAACAAAGGTCATGAATAAAAGCTTATCCACTGGAAATAGCGTATTTCTGTAAGGAAATAAGCCTATTTGCCCTCTGCTGTTTTCTGTTATTAACATCAGTTAAATTTCCTAAAACTCAGTTTTGCTTGTGTGGCGTCTGATAAACCTACAACTGGACTAGTGTTGAAATGAGTCTCAGTCTTAACGCGGATAGTGGGCTTTAAGGAATTGTGACTGCTCAGACTCATATTTAACAAAGATGTACATGCATCAGTTTACAATAAGGTTGTGCTTGTTAAATGCATTAGCTAACATCAGCAATATATATTTTTTAGCATTTATTAATCTTTGTTAGTGCCAGTACGATGTTCATATTGGTTTATTGTGCATTAACTAATGTTAATAGATTTATCAGATTTAAAAAATGTATTAGTAAGAACTTAAATTAACATGAACTAATATTAATAAATGCATAGAAGTATTGTTTATTGTTAGTTCATCTTATCTAATGCATTACCTAATATTAACAAATACAACCTTATTGCAGTGTTACAGTAAAGAGATTTCAAAGCATGCAACTTAATGCCATAAATGCACAGAAGGAAAAATAAAGCAGTCACCATGGGAACAAAAGAATAACTGAAAGCAACCAGTACTCTTGGTTGTACTCTTTAAAATATTTGTTACTACCTTCATTTTTTTGTTTAATCAGGTTGCCTGTACAATTCTTTTAACTTACTGTTTTAACGTTGACGCCTAGTGATGAGTTGCTTAAAGTTGAAATTGCTTAACTTATTTTGATGAGTTACAGAAGTTGCACTTACAGTGAAATGACTCAAAATCTGTGCAGACAGTTTTTCTGCACGTTTCCCAAAAGAAGGAATGACAAGTTAAAGAAAACCTAGTGTTGCTGCCACAACCAAATAAAGATCATAAGCGGCTAAAACTTTCAAATTTGTAATCTGGAATTTCAATCCTTGCTGAGCAAATGTGACTCATCTGTTGGGCATGATGTCATGAGAAGGACAGACAATGGGAAACAGGCTGGTATGTGGTTACAATAAATTTTTCTCAGAAAGTTAGGAGAAAGTCGGGTTTTTTTGGTCTATCGCAACATATTTTATAAGGAAATATGACAATTTGATTCCTCAAAGGTAATGAGAGTTACTGGCATACTAATTAGGATTAAAATTTGCTCTGTGTCGCTATTATTTACTAAAGAAATGTATCCATATTGCAGAAATACTAACAAACACATAACTGACAAATATATATATATATATATAATTGAATCAAGACTCGAGAGTATAGAATTTTGCTATTAAGAAAAAAGCCTCTAACTTTTGCAATTTAGTATCATGTCTCCAGAAGGAAAAAATAACAACCAAGATGATTTTGAGGTGGCTTTCCTTGTTCTTTCAATTGAGAACACAACACATAAACATTTTATTAAAATCTTTCATGACCCAACATCATCAAGACTTCATCAACTGTAAGAAATACTGTATATTCAAATGAATGACTAATTATGTAAAAGGCTACAAATAAGGGTAAGCGGTTCAAATGTGCAATTTATCACAAAGTTATTTATAGCCTTAACAAACAACTGCAGCTTTTTGGAAATGTATAGTCAGAATGCTTGAGAAAAAACTAATTTTGTAAAAACTAATGTGAACAAATGAAAATTTTAAGCTAAAATTAACACTTAAGGTGTATTTACAACATAAAAATAAATAATAACAATGATAAAACCGAAAAAGTCAAAGGCTGATGTAATAACAATGATAAAACCAAAAAAGTAAAAGGCTGAAGTAGACGGTCATAAGACAACCACATGCCATTTGATGACTAAATTTTCTCACTGGTCCCCCCCATTCCCAGCATCCCTTTAAATGTGTGATTGTCCTGGTTCTGCTCTTGCTTTCATTCCTACATCTGTATCCCACCTTGAGCATTCTACATTGAATGTGTACACTGCTTATACAACCACTTAAAACATCAGCTCCATCAATCCCCTTTGCTCAGTTTGCCCTCTCTGACTCAAGCACACTCCTGTCTAATCCCAGAAGATATTAGTAATGTCTGAGTCCAGGCTGAAGATCCAGATCAGCAGTGGGGCTGAGATAAGCACAAACGACCAGGACACGCCCTTAAAGGCACGGCGCAGCATCCCGATCACCCCGCCAGCTGCCGCTGCATGGCCTTCTTCCTCATCCAGCTGCAGATCACTACCAGGCTCGATATAGTTTCTGGCCAAGAACTTTAGGGCTTCATCCATTAAAATAACAGGCAGGGACATCTTCAGGACAGTCACCCACTGGGGCCAAGACAAAGGCCTGATCTGAAATATAACCTACAGGGAAAAAGAGTGTTGGAAAAGCCACTTGGAAATCACTAATAGTTTGTATAGAATAATAAATAAATTGAATAATTTTTGTAACTTTTATACTTATAGCAAAATAATAAATAAAATATCAAAACAATGATAAATAAATAAAATAACAAAACAATAATAAATAAACTAAATACATAAATAAAATGACAAAACAAAACAATAATAAATTAAATAACAAAACCATAATAAATAAAATAACAAAATGAAATAAAATAACGTTGCAATATTGCATGCAATAACTCTTTCTAAAAAATAAAATAAAACCACCAATAAAGCAAATAAAAAGGTAACATAATTTAAGTAACTAAGCTGAAAACACATTAATGAACATAATATATTGCAAACATTTTTAAGGGTGATTTCGCTTTCTTAGCATTGCACACAAAGGGGTCGAAAATTCCCTAAAACATGATTTTCCCCATAATTCTCAGTCACACCTTTGAAATAATGATGAAATAATGGCTTTTGCTGTTCAATTCAGCAATGATGAAATGCTTCAACATTTCATCATTGCTGAATTGAACAGCAAAAGCCATTATTTCCCAGATCTATTAGGCAATCATTTCAAAGTGGCAGACAGGCATAAACACATTGAACCTGTCCTGTACGTCATATCTTTTTTTGCTCAGACATTCCTTTTCTTCTGCCACAGCTTTTAAAATATCAAGTTGCAGGTTAATACTTACAGGAAGTGGGTCCACGTACAAGATGAGAAAGTGTAGGGCCATTGAGAGACAGATAGCTCCCACCAACCAGGGGTTTGACCATGGTGGCATCTTGAGCAGAGACTGATTTTCTGACAAACTGACACATGCATGGAGACAATAAGAGGAGTGAGTAGACTTACGCCAGCAGAACTGTCTTCAAGCCAGACACAGAAGAATGATCTGACATTTTCATGTGTTTTTATCATTAGCAGAATGTAAATGAAAACATTTTGTGCTAACTCAAATAAAAACTTAATAGGAAGTAGTTTGAATCATTTTAAACTATACTCTTAAATGTGAACCCACCTGCATTAAACATGAAAATGAAACCTACTGAAATTATATCAGTTAATCCGTTACATTTGACAGCCTTACAGAATTGGTCAAGGACATATTTGAATTATTTAAAAACATTATATAATATTTAAAGTAAAATGTGAACAAAATACACTAAAACAATTCTAAAACAGTAAAATAATAAAAATAATAAAACAAAATTAAAAAATAATTATCTTATCAGGTTAGGGTTACAGTATGGCTTTAAATCTGAACAGAATTTACAATACTGAAAAAAACACAACCCATCAAAACATTTACATTTTTTTATAAATAAGTACTTTTTCTTTATTAAAGAGCAATACTAAATATACAAGAGAAAATAAAACAGGTCTCTTAAAATGAACAACTAATTTGTTTCCTTTTTAGAAAAATTAATATATTGCTGAAATTGCATACATTAATATCTGTGAAAACTAAACCCATTTAGTAAATTCCATTGCCATATTACATTTAAATTGCAATATAGGCCTAATACAAATGTATAAATAAGAAACATTAATAAAAATAGAAAGAATAATTTCAAAGGTAAACAACTAACTTCAGCTTATGCATGATGCATTTAGTTTATCTAAATTAGTTTTAGTTTATTTTTTACTATTAAATAGTAATATATTTGTCCACATAAAAATACCGAGTTAAACGGACTTTTATTTTGGCATGTCGTCAGAAGACGCTTATTTTTTATTGTGTTAGCTTCACTCAGTAAAATGCTCCGAAATAAACTCTCAGAGCAACTCTGGAAATGAAGTTCATGTCCTCATAAAGTGCAGTTCATTCACTCAGACACGCAGAACAGCCAGATGACATGTGTAAATAACATGATTCGGCATCCACTAACGTTTGTCCGAATCTAGTTTTATGGACTCAATGCAGCCGGAAAACAAGTTTCACTCGCAAACTAGACTAAAACTAAGTAAAATAGCAGTTCACCATTTCAATAAGCCATCACTTATTTATCAGCATGACAAATACGTGTGAGCGTGTGAACAGACTAAAATGCTTGTGTCTCACGGTGAATGCGTGAGACTTGAGAGCCCTGTAACACGAATAGAGTTTAGCGGGCTGTGCGTCAGTAATAACGGTCCGTGGGGAAACGCAGCGCTCCGTGTGTACTGTAGTTAAATGGATTAAACGAGGCTTCGAAGCAACAAAAATTGCCTCGATGATTTTTTTGTATTCGAATTACTGGAGTTACTCGAGGAATAGTTTCAGCCCTAATTTCAACCATTACATTCATATTAATTTTATAATTAATGATTTCAAGTTTTGACATGATATGATCAGTCAATATTAAAGATATCAATTTAATATTTTCACAGTGTTCTTTATATTATGTAGGATGATTTTATGTAGAAAACAGTAAATCACCAAAAATGATTTTAGCTGGGATTTCACAAACTGGTGTCACAGATCAGTGATTTCTGTCAGGATCACATACCTGTTGAGGGCATTGCACATCTCAATAGTAACCAGCACAGACAGGGCCATAGTCATGGGATATGGAGACTCAAACACTGAGCACTGAACTCCTGCAAACTCAGCGTGACCTTCACTGCACTGCAGATAGTGAGACTAAGACGAAACAGAAAAGCAGTTTTATAGCACTGGCAGAAAAAAGAAAGAAAGAATTAAAGTAAGTAACTGTGTTTTGTGGTATTATTTTATTACCAGCTGGTAGAAGGTGAGCTTCGGTCCATCGTGAGCTGCCATGAACCACCAGGCAGCAGCACCAACTGTAGCTGCCCCAACATAACCTACCAAATCACAGGGAGAGTGAGTTTAAAATCGCAGGTTTTATATCGGATAGCCAAAGAGTGACATCATTTTAAATGACTCACAGCCAATAATGAGGTATCTGCAGAAGAGCCAGCCAGAGATGAGAGGTTCTTTGGGGGAACGTGGGGGGCGGGACATGATGTCCAGGTCAGGGGGGTTGAAGCCAAGAGCAGTGGCTGGGAAGCCGTCCGTCACCAGGTTGACCCACAGCAACTGGACTGGGATCAGAGCTTCGGGCATTCCCAACGCAGCTGTGAGGAAAATACTGCAAAACATGATGAGAAACAAAGAAAGAGACCATGATTTTTTTGGGAGGCGTTTTATGATCTTTCTGATAACAGCAATAAGAAACAGTCGTTTGAAATGTAGTCACATGCTCACATTGTCTTGTTTTCAAGAAACAGTACACGCATAAATAAAAATCACTGCCACCAAACATTTTTGGGCTTTGTGATTATATGTAATTGAAGCCAAATCTACAGTAACAATTGGCCTCAAACTTTATTTCTACGAGTTTTTATTTGTGGGTAAATTGTCCTTTTGACCATAATGGATGGATCTTTCTCTCTGAACTCACCAGACCACCTCTCCGATGTTAGAGGAAATGAGGTAGCGGATGAACTGTTTCATGTTGTTGTAAATGGCTCTTCCCTCCTCCACTGCTGCCACGATTGTTGAAAAATTATCGTCTGCTAAAATCATTTCTGATGCTGATTTAGCCACTGCTGTGCCTGAGCCCATGGCAATGCCAATCTCTGCCTTCTTCAGAGCAGGGGCGTCATTCACACCATCACCCGTCTACACAAAGAAATAAAGAAAAGGGTTTATACATTTTTCTTGTTTTTAGTTTTGGACTCAATCTGCGAGTTGAGATTTGAATTATTGAATCAGCTATAACCAGTATATAAAAATACATTTAATTTATTAAACAAACTTCTAAAGATGCCTGTCTAGCCTTATAACATTAATTGTTATTATCATCTGATCTCTAACCAGCCAATATTATGTGTATAATTTTCCATCCAAGTATGTTTACCATAGCTGTGATGTCACTGAGGCTTTGTAAATATTCCACGATACGGCTCTTGTGCGTTGGTTCGACGCGGGCGAAACAGCGGACGGTGCGGCAGGCCTGTCGCTGCAGGTGTGGGGGCAGTTCATCAAACTCTCGTCCGGTGAGGCCGCTGCCGAACGGCTCACCTCCAGCCTCCTCTTCCTCCTGTTCGGTGATGATGCCCACACGACGACAGATAGACAAGGCGGTTCCCTTATTATCACCTATAAAAATCCAGAAGTCACACACACACACAAATTAACTTAATATTTAAATAAGTCAATAATTTGTTTAATATTTTTTCAATATTTAGTATGTATCTGGCAAATTAATACAGTATATTGGTAGTGTCCTATTAACCACATGAATCCATTCACAAAACATCTTTTTATAAAGATTTTTTATATTAAGTCTCTTATATAAATTTTCCTTTTGATACTAACGAATTATTCATAATAAACACTTATAACAGAACACCTGTTTTATAAAGGTTTTGTATTGCTTACATTTGTGTGATTGACGTACTGTACCTGTGATCATAATGACCCGTATGCCGGCCTGTCTGCACATGCGTACTGCGTTCAGCACCTCCTTCCTCGGAGGATCCAGCATTCCCACACAGCCAACAAACGTCAAGTCCGACTGATAAAAACAAGCGTTCAGGTCATACCACTCGGCTGTAGTTTTTATTTATGATTTTACATTGTGTAGTGACAAGATCTTTGTAGGTTACCTCATATTCTGTGAAGGTGGCAGAGTTCTCCAAGTTCAGGGTTCGAGGGTCAGGGGGTGAATCCCTGGTGGCCATGGCCAGGCAGCGTAGTGTATCGCGACCTGAACTCCATTCTCGTACTGTGCTTAAGAGCTGCTCTCTTAGGTCAGAGGTCACGGGCACACGTGAACCACCACCTACCCGTATCCAACGGCAACGCTCCAGCACACTCTCTGGTGCACCCTGGGTGATCAAGTGGACAGTGCAGATCAACTTCAAAAACATGCCATTTAAGTTTGTATAGCGTTTTATAAACAGAATGTTGAATGTGATTTTGTTACATATTCTTTGTTCTTTCGAAAATAGGTTATATATTATTGTATTTAAATGATCTGTATGATGGAAAAATGTTTGGAAAAAAGAAAAGGATGGAAGCCAGACCTTGACAAACATCTTGGCCCCTGAAGCAGAGCGAGTGAGTTTGTTTGGAGTGCAGAAAACAGACATGGACTTCCTATCTCGAGAAAATTCCAAAGTCAGCTCCTTTCTCATTAACTGCTTTATGACCTGAGAGAGGGATTAGGGATAATTTACTTAATACATTATAATAAACTTATACATTCATGCTAACATCATGAACACCAGTAGTGAACGGAGCAGCATCACAGATGACTCACCGAGCAGCAGGCAGTGGCTCTTTCAACAGGTGTGAGGCCTCTCAGGTCTGTGTCGAAGCCGTTCATCTTTTCCACCAGACAACACAGAGCCGTCTCTGTTGCCTCACCCACTTTCTCATACACCCCTTTACTCTGTGAATTTATGATGACAGAATGAAAAGAGAATGAGGAATGGACATTGGGGAAGATTTGGAGATGAATTACGCGAAAGAGTGTGTTTGTGTAAACCTTGTTTACACTTTGGTATTTTTCTTTTAAATTTTCGAAGACATTTTCTTTAAAGCGATTGGCGCAGTATGGCATCACAACATCGAGCGTGTACATGTGCAAGTGTGCACACACCTCATTGAAGTCCAGTGAGGAGTCATTACACAGGGCACAGATAGATGCCATTTCCACAAGACCTTCATACTGACTGCAGCGCACTGGTACACCGTCCTTATACCTGAAACGGGAAAGATGGAGAGAGGTCGATTAGGAAAAGAGAATGTGGAAAGAGTAGAATAAAAGATGTTGAGGTTTCATTTTGACAGGGCAGCCAAACGTATGCGAGTATTGAGGGAAAAAAGTATCAAGGCCATTTTAAACAACTTTTTCCGATAAATTGGTTGCGAATAATTTTTTCGCAGTTGTCCGAGGAACACCACTGACCACTTAAGAAATAACTTTGAGATATCAGATCACAACACACTTTGGACCCCATTTACACACATATTTAGTGTAAAAACAGGGACTGAGTAATATGTGAGTGAGCTAAAATAAACTCACACTTCTCCTTCAGGAGCGTAAGTAGATCCAGTTACTGTAAACTCGTTCAGTAAACACCTCTCGCCCGCGACGCTGTCCACAATAAACACCTACACACACACAAACACAACATGCGCAGGCATGCACGCATGCACACACGATTAGTACGTTTAAAAAAGTGACTTTCAGGCATCATTCCCATAAATATCTGTTAATCGTTTTAAAATATTTAAATCCCACAATGCATCTATTAAAATACATTATTAGATTAGTTTAAATTTGCTGTAATGTATTATATAAAACAGAAAATTTGAACTGTTGTTTGTCTCTCTCACCCTGCAGACAGACATCTGGTTGGTGGTGAGAGTGCCCGTCTTGTCCGAGCAGATGACTGAGGTACAGCCGAGCGTCTCCACAGATGGCAAGGAACGGACTATGGCATTTTTGCGGGCCATGCGACGCGTGCCAAGTGCCAGGCAAGTGGTAATGACGGCAGGAAGACCTGCGAGACAGAATGAAAGGCTTCAATAAACAGGAATGTGCTTGGCCACTTAAACAGCTTTATTTTAGTATATTCTTACTGACAATAACATTTTATGAAAGCCATGCACCTATGATCAACACTGGCAGTCTGGATAGTTTTAGTATAACTTCCTAAACAATGTTAATACATTTATATTACTGTATATTATTTCTATTAGGTGTTGTAGAACAAAGGTTTTCAAACTTTTTCATGCTAAGGACCCCCAAGTACCCCTTTCATTAAAAATGGGCATAGTTCAACGGCAAGTGGACAATTTTAAAAAGAGAGAGAAAACAAAGAAACAGGGCAACATTTGCACACCCTCAGGAATGGCAGCTACAGCCAGAGCAACGGCGATCTTGAAATAATACACAGCTCCTCGCAGCCAACTGCCTCCATGCACCGGGTCACTGAAGTGTCCGATGTTAATACCCCACACTGCCACACAGATCACTGTGATCACCTTCAGAAAGACAGACAGAGATAATGATTCAAGCAAAACCTGTTTTTAATGCTGATAATTCTGTTATGTATAAATGATGTTATATACTAGAGGTCGACCGATTCCTCCTTTTTGCCGATTAATCGGTCCCCATAACGAAAAAAATAACTATCGTTAATCGGCAAAAATCCCCACCGATAGTTTTCCCTGGAAAGCTTTACTGTGATATGAAATGAGAAAGGACAGAGTAAAACAGCGACCTCTAGAGGCGGAAATAAAAATAATACTGGAGACGCACACGTGAGACTACACTATGCACGGAGCTTAGTAGGCTACTGTGGTTCTCAAACTGGGGGTCCCAAGATGGATCCAGGGGGCCACAGATTTTGTGGCATTTTATGAAATATAGAAATTTATCATAGATTTTATGCAATCAAACATCAGAAAAATGACACCACCAACCAAAAGAATTGAGGTTCCAGCATTGTATAACTGAATGTTTTTGGTTTAATTAAAATTCTAAATTTAAGATTATACGTCTTTATATGGGGGGCCGCAAAGCGATGCACTTAACACAAAGGGGGCCTTACAACGAAAAAGTTTGAGAACCACTGGGCTACATTATCTGCGGATTTAAATGTAGCGCACATTGTAGTACACAGGACATGTTATAAAGTAATTAATTTCTTGACTGTATGCTGCATTAATGGAGAACAGCTATATTTTGCTGACAAGAGCGCGCTAACATTGGTAGATTATTAGCTCAAGGGGTGGGACAATGTGAGCGAAAATACAAGCAAAAATGTTTAAATGTCACGCTGTAGTATGGGTGGGCATGTGTCAATAATAGTTGTGTGTGTGTGCGTTGTAATATATATCTATATCTCTCATGTCATTAATTTGATGCAAGAAACATTTTTAAATTGTCACTGTAAAAAAACACCTACTTATAATTTTTGTATAAACCATATAGTTGAGTTTAATACTTAATACTAATATTTAGGTGTTTTATTTAAAGGAACATTACGGTCAGGTCATGGTCAGGCAATACTGTTTATTGTTGTAGCCTAATAAACTTCATTGCTATTTTACTAAGTGTTATGTTTTGATTCAGAATCAATAAAAAAACTATCGTTAATTAATCGTTATCGGCAAGTACTGCCCTCCTTAGTTATCGTAATCGGCAAAATCCAATATCGGTCGACATCTATTAGATACTGTACTGTACTGTAGATGATGTAAATGTTGTTAAATGAAGTGTTTTTTAATAAGTCAATGGTTTTGTACAATTCCGAACATAGTCAGACAAGCTGATGAAGTAAAGGTAAAAATGAAAAAAGAGCGAGAAAAGAAATAAATGGTGTCCAACCTTTGAGAGCTGCTCTCCAAACTGGTCTAGTTTCTGCTGCAGAGGGGTTCTCTCTGGATCTGTGGCTGCCATCTCATCTCTGATCTTGCCGATCTCTGTGTGCACACCTGTGGCAACCACGACACCTACAGCTCGCCCTGCTGCAATGTTTGTACCCTACAAAAACATGCATATTCACATTATAAGATGCATGAAGAGACTTTAGAACAGATACGGTAATAAAGTTTGCTGTATAAAATTATAAAACAGGTTGGTTGGGTGTCAGGTGGCTGCTTAATTTTCTTGTACGATTGTCTAAAACAGTGGTCCCCAAACTACCCCCCAGGGATTTAACATCATTCTGCGTACCCCCTTTCTTACGGTCACAATTGTGGTCTCAAACATTTTTTTATTTGCATTTTAAATACATGTAATTTTCTTTTATCAAACAATAAATTATATATGACTCATATATGAATAAATGACTCACTGTTTAATGAGATGGATGTGCTTGAAATGACTTGCATAACTCTGTGATGTTTGGTTGTATCGGAGAAAGTCTGAGTCTCAAATCATTCTCTATGCAGAGTGTGTCGATATTTGTTCTTTATGTGGGCAAGTGCTGAAAACCCACTCTCACAAAGATACGTTGTGGAGAAGGGCAGTAATGTTTTCAAAGCGCGATTGGCTAAGGCAGGACACTCTGCATGCAAAGCTATCTAGTAGAAGTCTGTCAGTAATTTTTGTGCGAAGTCACATGCGGTACGTAAAGACGTGCGCTTACGCATGAGTGGACGCAATATTTTTTGATTGGATGTCATGAATTTGACCTTTTATGGCACTACGTGACTACTTTTTTGCTGTGTGTACACTACAGGGAGCACGTCTTTATATTCAGCTTGTGAGAAAAACATGCCTTGATTGTCAGGTGCGTTATAATTAAGTAAACAGTAGATTTCAGGATTTTGGGAACCACTGGTCTAAAAGAACTAATGAACCACTATTAACATAAAAACACAAAATAAAACTAATGAAGATCAACTAGGCCAAAAGTTAATTTTGGACACTGGATGTTTCCCATTTAAAGTCTTTTCTTATTTTGACTGGCTCCTCGAGGCTACTACTTGTGTTTCTGCCCACCGCTGTCCTTAAATGGCCAGACATCCATTAGACTTTCACAGCAGGGCAGAAGAAATGGAAGGCTCTGGCGTGTGTGTATAAGTGAGTGAGTGTGGGGGCGGAGTCTTTGAGGCTGGTACTCTCTGGTCATTATCCATCTGAGAGCTCAAAGACTGTGTCAAGCGATGACTCAGTCCATAGCCACGTGGGAGCAAACAATATGAGTGATGTTTTATTCAACAAACGGCCTTTCCGCTGCTGGACATAATCCAGTAAACATACAGCGAAGCACAATCACATCAGGTAACGAAAACAAAGCTTGCACAGTTCGTCTTTTACAGTATAAAAAGCCACACATATTTTGAAGTAGCATTATAATCAGACAAACACAATCGCTTAAGCGACGTCTTACGGAAAACAGCATGTTTTTTTTGTCCTGGTTGACAGCGCGTGGGTCTGGCACTGGGTCTGTGTGTTTAAGGACGGATACGGATTCACCCGTCAGGATGGACTGGTCCACTCTCAGAGTGGTGGAGCGGATGGAGGTCAGTCTGATGTCTGCTGGGACTTTATCACCAACTGAGGAAACAAAAGTGTTATTTTTTTGTCAGATATTTCTATTTCTCACCGACTCGCTCCAAACACCTGGTATGCATAACGTATTTAGGTAGAAGCCAACAGAACATACTCTGACGTTTTTGAATATATTTCCTGCAACCTAGCATACTGAAAGGCCATTATGATAATCTCACACCAGCCCTATGATGATCTTTAAAGTTTCTTTATCTTGAGATATTCATGCACTTCAATGACCCCCAATAAAATACCTGGAAACTGATACTTAGAGGCCTTCACAGTTGCTCTGACATTTATTAAAGAACAATTCCATTAAAATTCTTGGAGTGTAGGAGAGCTGGTATGAGATTCAGCCGTCGAAATCATTAATTTACATCAAAATACTTTTACTGGACATTACTCGAATACTTAACCATTCTTTCTTCAGTCACCAAGAAATTTACATTATAGGCAATTAATAAAAATGTGTTATATTTAGATCATTTTATTTTTGGTCTGTTGCCATGTTTCTATGATTAAGCTTAAAAAAATATTACAGAGACAAATGCAGCGTCCGAAATCGCCTACTTCCATACTATATAGTAGGTGAAAATGAGTTTGAGTCATGAGTAGTATGTCCGAAACCTCAGTATACGCCCTTTTCACATGACGTCACGCATCTTCCGTTCTGCCGCGAAGCAGTGTATCGTTACTTCCGCTAGCACTCCAGTTCATAAGGTGGCGGTAATGCACCTATAAGCTGGTTTGCCAACCGCCAGTAAAACTCAAGAAGAAGTTACTTCCGCTAGTGCCTCAGAATGGAGTTTACCAAGTCCCTTGCACATCTGCCACAAATACGGCTAGATGATGTACAACGTTGTGTCAAGCAGAGCAGGACGAGAGAGATGCGATACCCGTGCAACGCGCAGCGCCTTGCGCAGTTCCCTCATGGCCCTCGTCCCACTCTGCTTGTCACAAATGTCTTGCAAATTTTCGCTAACGACAAGATCAAAGCTAGAGAAAGGATACAAATTCTTCATTGACCAATACCTGTTTGATTATGAAGGTAAGTGTTTTGTTTTCTTTTTGTGTTAGTGAAGGTGCTAGGATAAGTATTTGAATACGTGTTCTGTCAGTTTTTTTTCACTGTTGTTAAATTCCAGCGCGACGACAAAACGGAAGTTCTTCTTCTTCTTCTTGTTTGTTGCAAGACGGATGTTATGATACACTGCTTTGCGAAAAGGCATAAGTTAAGTGACGTCATTGTGAAAAGGGCCTATTGCAAAAACAGTAGGCGAGACATACCTGGATGGTCTACTACAGCCCTTCTCAAAGTCCGGACTCCGGTCCGAATCCGGACCGTGGGGGAATTCGTTCTGGACCCGCCAAGTGCCAAACAAACACACATGCAGGCAAGCGTGTACACACACACACGCGCACGCACACACACACACACACACACAGGCTTTGGTTGACTATCCCCGTGGGGACAGTCCATAGGCGTAATGTTTTTTATACTGTACAAACTGTATATTCTATCCCCTAACCCTATCCCTAAACCTAAAGATCATAGAACACTTTTTGCATTTTTAGATTTGTAAAAAATATTGTTCTGTACAATTTATAAGCTTTTTTGCCCATGAGGACCTCAATTTTGGTCCCCACGGTGACACGAGTCCCCATGTGTTGGTGTGTATTCAGGTTTAGGTCCCCACCGGGATATACAAACATGAACACACACACACAGGCGCGTCGGGCGCACAAACCAGTGTAGGGGGACAATCACATAGAAAGCGTTTATTCCTGTTAGACGCGCCTTTTTGATTGTTTTCATTTGTCAGAGAGACTTTTGCGTGCTGCTTATGCGCACAGGGTGCCTCGCGTTTTTGCCTTCAGCAGTGTTTACCGTCTTCTTCATGTAAAGCGCGTAGATAAAATGTTGCCGGTGTTGTATCAAAATCCTGCTCCCCATGAGATTAGACTCCCCTGTTTTCCCTTACAAAGGTTAGGGTTAGGATTAGGTGTGGAGGCAGGATTTAGATATAGGGATCAATCACAAAGCAGCATCCTAAGTATGAACCAATCAGAAGTAGACGAGTCGTAATCTCACGGGGAGTCAAATTTCGGTACAACACTGGTACAGCTCTGCGAGTGCGTGGTTTTGCTTTGCCGACACAGCTCGTCTTTCTCTTTGTCAATCCGTGCAGCGACTGGCAGAAAACAGCAGTATGACATTATTTTAATGACAAATGTCGCGAGCGCATTATTACAAGGCGAGAGCGCATTCATGTAAAACGAGATTTGCAAAAAAAATAACTTGTTCATAATGTATTCAAAAACAATGTTTTTATTGTGCATTCAAATTAATATCAATGAAACTGCAGTTGGGTTCTTTTGATTAAGTAATAATATAAAATACAGCTAACTAACACAATATAAACATGATAAAAAATAAATAAAACTGAGTTATCTGTTTTTGCAAATTAACTCGTCATATAGAGTTGATTTGTTATTTAAGGTTGTTTTTAATGTTTATTAAAAGCAAGTTTTGTAATAACAATTGTACTGGACCTTTGACGTTGACGAGAATTCAGATTCGGACGTTTGAATGTAAACTTTGAGAACCCCTGGTCTACTACTTCTGCAGAGATTCATGAGTGTGGATCAGGTGGACACTTCTCTATCCCATGATGCCACGGGAGCTGATCAATGGTCAAATTTCAAAAGTAAATCAAATAAATAAAGCGGAAAACGTTGAGGCGGACGTCCGTTTTTAATGTAAGTGCCAATACATCAATTTCTCTTGACTAAATTATGTTTTTATCATCGCTCTCGTATAGGTTGTTGTTAATATGTCATAGGTCAAAGAGCATACGGGTCACATGACCATAAAACATGCAGTATGTCCGAAATGTATTCATACTACTCCCACTCATACTATAGAATGCACTGTTTTAACGGCCGATAGGTAGGTACTTATTCAAATTCAGTACATACTGTCACAGTATGCGATTTCGGACGCAGTGAAAGATTTCTAAATTTCATCCAAAATAGTTAAAGGGATAGGTCAGCCAAAAAAAATTGTCATTGCTTACTCATCCTCATGTCATTCTGAAGAATGTTGGTCACCATTCAACAACATTTGCCCCATTGACTTCCATTGTATATATACAAAAACATTTAGACATTTTTCAAATGTTCCGTAGAAGAATGTCATGCAGGTTTAAGGGTATTTAAATGGTGACAGAATATTTATTTTTAAGGTGAACTATCCCTTTAATACAATCAGTGGGCAGTAAGACATTTATTATATTTTTTCCTTTCTGATATGATACAGTACATGTCAAGAGTGTGATAGCAGTGCGTGTAGTAGTTTTAACCCAAGTTTAGTAAAACTTCTTTTCATAAAAATCTAATTCTACAGATGGTCTCTGATGGTTGAACTACAATACTGCCTATTAGCACCCCATACTTTACAATCTATCTCTAGAAACCAAGTCAAGATACAGAATGACGCAAAAATGAACGTCAACCTTATTTTTATTCATTAGCTTTGGGATTCTTAGAATAGAATTTTGAGTGGCAGGCCAAGAGAACTCTGAGACTGGGTCTTAACCCTTTCTGTAAAATCTGAACCACAAAAAATTAGCTTCAGATACAGTACATATGTGTATTTAAATGGATAAAGAAAATTACTTTGAAGTAGCCAAATCAAAATTACAAATGTAGCTGAGATGGAAAGCCAAATTAGGTTGATTGCCAAATAACAGTATGTGTCAAACTCTAAATGAGATCAGACAATTCGATTTTGATGTGAGTTTTCAAAGCAACATGAGTCACCAAAGACACCATATAATGGATGCTATGACTGCAGGTGCATCAGTGAACACAGCCGAATTTAATGTTTAAAGAAAATTTTGAAACAATGAACTGACATACAGGAAAAGTGATAGTCAAAATATATATACTGTATGTCAGAATAATTGGGTCATGATGAATATATACCACCAAACACAAAAGTTTCCACAGAATTTATTACTTAATCTGCTCTTCCAGTCTCTTCCAATCAACACAAGCTTAGTAAAATTGTACATTTCAGAAACTAGATCAGAAGACTAGCCTGCATGTCCATGTAACTGTTTCTGGGAAGCATCAAACTATGCCAAAAATGTTTGATAGTATTTTGGTGAACGGTGGGAACAAAATGAAAATTCTGTCATCATGTATTCACCCTCAAGTTGTTTCAAATTTCTTTGAATTTCTTTGTTCTGATGAACACAGAGAAAGATATTTGGAAGAATGCTTGTAACCAAACAGTTCTTGGCCACCATTGACTACCATAGTAGGAAAAATTACAATGGTAGTCAAAAGTGCCCCAGAACGGTTTGCTTTCCTACATTCTTCAAAATATCTTCTTTCATGTAAAACAGAACAAAGAAATGTACAAATATTTTTTTAAGTCAAATTTAGTTCAAACCTTTATGTTAGGGCAAACCTGCCTTTTTTCCTCCGTGGAAAAAAAAGAAGAATGTTGGTGACTCATCTTCCTCGAAAAAAGCATTGCCAACATTCCTAATCTTTACCTTCGTGTATTCTTTGGAAAAATGTCAACCAGATTTGGAATGACATGAGGGTAAGTAAATGTCAGAATTTCCAAAACACTACAAGGACATAAATAAAAAGTCTCTCACGCCTACCTGCCACTTCTACGATGTCTCCAGGCACAATGTCTCTGGCTCTGACCCTCTGTACGCTCTTTCTATCCTGTCTGTATACCTTCCCCATCTCAGGCTCATATTGTTTAAGTGCTTCAATGGCATTTTCAGCATTACGTTCCTACAAACACAAAAACAGGTTTAGTAAACACTAAATTAACATAGCACTTTTGGACTTAATGTATTTATTATCTAATTCTACCATATTTAACATGTATTTGACATTTTACAAAGACAATACACAGTACCTGCCACACCCCTACAATAGCATTGGCAATTAGAATGAGAAGAATGACAAAAGGCTCAACGAAGGCTGTAATGGTTCCTTCACCTTCTTCAAACCAGGCCAAAGTCTGAATGAGACATAAAGTGAGAGAGATTAGTGATGCTAGGATAAGATACAAAAAAACAAAGCCAAAGCAATTTTTTGTAAGACCTGTTGTAACTGCACCATTGAAATTCCACTGTTTTTCATTTTAAATTATATAATTTAACTGTATTATTCAGGGCTCTAGACTCCACTTTCTCAGTTGGTCGCACCAACTTACAATTTGGTCGCACCCATCTGTCATGGCTCTGCTTCATTTAGTCATGTTTTCCTTGGTCCTGTAGCAGAGTCATGACAAAGCCTTTGGTTATGTGTGGAGAGAAACATATTATTGTCCTTTTGATAATAATATACGTTCTCTCCAGTGTCTCGTCTCTGTTCCCGCCATCTCGTTTCCTTGTTATCCTTCCCTGAGTGTTTAATTACCCACACCTGCCCCGTGTCGTTATCCCTCGTTTGTCTCTCCTTATTTATACCCTCATGTTTCTTTGTCTTGTGCTGTTGGATTGTTCAATATTACGTGTTGTGTATGCAGTTCGTTGTGTTGGTTCTACGTCCTCTGTCTGTGGTTCCCGTGAGTTTCTCGTCCTGTTCCTGCCTGGTCTTGCCTGTTAGTCTTCGTGTTATTTAGTTCTCGTTTTTCCCCCTTGAGGGATGTTTTTGTGTTTATCTTTTATACAGTATATTCTTAGTTCAGTTTTCCCCGTCGTGGGTGTTTTGTTTTGGTACCTTTGTTATTTGTAAATAAAGTATTCTTGTTAACCCCGTCATTGCCATTGCCTGCCTGCATTTGGGTTCTCTTGCACCTCAATCATGACACCCATCATAATGACCTCAGTTGATGAATCGTTCTGTTAATTTGTCACTCTGTCTTTTAAAATAGTTAGATATAGAACACTTCATATTTGCGCTTTAACATTTGTGAGCCCAATAAATCCTAAATAAATGCAAAGAAACTTTGTATTTGTTATTTTATACGGTTTTATATTCAAGTGATATATTTGCTATGAAATGATCTGACACAAATATAACCTGTCACTCTTTATAATCCTCCTTTATTGCCCTCTTTGCAAAAAGCTGTATTTTTCCACTGGCCTTCTTTATTTTTACCACATAAAATTAAATTAAATTAGCTAGCTCAAAACTCAAAAGTAACTCCGAACTAAATTATTATATATGTACTTTATTACTACACATTGTCATAAATAAACTTTAAATACTAAATCTTACAAACCACTCTTGTTAAATGGTCTGAGCACGCTTGTGTTCTGAGGTGTTTTGTGTGACTGATTTCATTTGATGGGTTTAGACAGTGAGTCTTGTGAGTTCAGCGTTTGACATACAGTATGAGCTGTTTCAACAAAATGAATCGGTTCAAATGAGCAAAAGATAGAAGTTAACAAGGAAAACACTTCATTGGATAGAATTTTTCCTTTATGTCGGCTGCATGTGCTGAACACTTGTCAGGGAAGAAAAGGCACCATGTTTTAATTTGAGCACATTCACACCCAGCTGTCTTTCAGGTAAAAATATTCTCAAAATGCACCACATGAATCATTGATTCTGACTTCCTACTTTGCTTTTGATAAACTTGTGAGGGAGAGAGACAATTCAGAAACCGATGTGTTCGACTACATTAATCGCTGCGGAGAACGATCGGAATATGACAAATGTTAAGAGCGTTTTAAATGCATATGGAGCACTCTGTCCCGTAGTGCTTTTATGCCGTTCGGTCTGCGCAACACCGAATGAAGTCAAACACATACTTTAGTTTGGAGACAGAGGGAGTGCACGAGCTCTCTGCTCGCCGTTTCCTGCAATTATTACAAGCGCGTCATTCACCACTCATAAATCACATTAAATGTTAAATAAATCTTTGGCTGGGCAAAAATTCGTTTTACGCAACACGTACCAATGCGACCCTGTGAAATTTTTCTTCGCACATTACATTCAGTACTCTCTTTTAAAAAAGATGCTTCAAAAGGTTCTTCGATGCCATTGAAGAACCTCTTGGTTCCATAAAGAACCTTTAACATCTGAAGAACAGAAAGGTTATAAAAAATTAAGAAAGAGATGGTTTCTTTGTGGAACCAAAACTGGTTCTTCCATGGCATCGTGAAGAACCTTTTAAGCACCTTTATTTTTGTGAGTGTACAATATGTGGAAGAACCAGATCTAAGATATTGTTATTTGATTTATTCACTATGGCAAGAGTTTTATGGCATGCTGTATCTATATTTGGAATATGTGAATGTATAAAGGTGTTATTGTTCTGTGACAGCACTCCTCATCTGTATAAGAGGTTTAAGAGTCTTTCATTTATACATACAAAGGAAATACAGGCTGCGAGCAGGAGAATTCGAACAAGCAGATCCTCGAACTGCTCCAGAACAAGTTCCCATAGTGACTTGCCTGTAAACACAAAACACGTATAAACACATAGCAAAGAAAATAGCAAGGCGTGTGCATGGTCACTCAAGGGAGTGTCAACAAAGTTTCAGAATCACTTTCCATTAAAGGAATAGTTAAATAAAAAAATAAATATGAAAATACTCTCATAATTGACTCACCCTTTTTGCACAGATGTACACTAACAACATTGTTATAATTGTTACTCATAACAAGTAATCCAGTAGGTTAAAGTAGAGCAGTGCAGTGTTGGCTTGCTCACCGGGAGACTGCATTTATTTATTTATTAGATATTATTTATTATAATGATCTTGCTTGGTCTATAAACACCATGCACTGTGCTGTGTTTTACCTTTCTGTGTTTTTCTTATTTGCTCCTGTAAAGCTGCTTTGGAACAATGCACATTGTGAAAAGCGCTATATAAATAAAATTGAATTGAATTGAAAGTGAAAGTTCACCCAAAAATGAAAATTCTGTCATCATTTACTCACCATCTTGTCATTTCAAACCTTTATGAATGTCTTTCTTCCGTGGAACACAATAGAAGATATTTTGAAGAAAGTTGGTAACCGAACAGCACTGGACCCCATTCACTTCTATTGTATGTATGGACACAAAACCAATTCAAGTGAATGGGGTCCAGTTAACAACATTTTTCAAAATATCTTCTTTCGTGTCTGCGGAAGAAAGAAATTCATACAAAATGACAAAAGGGTGAGTAATTGATGACTCACCCTAATAAATAATAAATGCCTTCTCAATTAAATTATAATTTGTGTGAGAAAACAATTAATATTTTGATCTCATTTAGCAAACCAAGCATAGCTAAGTGCTATATGCTAAATTCAAATGTGGTGACCCAGTCAGAGTTTCCTCACTGGTTGTCACGTGTCTCGCTGTCATATGATATTTTGTCAAGACACACAAGAACCAATGAGAACTTTTAATGGATGTACTGAATGTGATACATGTATCATGTGACAGATATGTTTAATAAAAATTAATTAAACCGTGTTCAGCTGAGGAAAGAAGTATACATCTGGGATAGCATAAGGGTGAGTAAATTATGAGAATTTTTATTTTCGTGTGAACTATTCCTTAAACGGCAATAATAACCCACATAAAATAAAACACAAAACCTTTGCAAAGACAGTATCTGTAAGTAACATTGAACCAACATCTGTTCAGCCACAAAGCTACTGAAAACCTCAACCAGCCTCCTCGAGGGAATCCAATAATAACTCTAATTAGCTACATAACTAGCATCTCCCATGCAAGCTCAGAGAGACGTTCAACACAGAATAAGATATGATGAAACCCCTGCTAATAATTACACAAACCCAGAGGAGCGGCTCACCTTCTTCGGCAGGTAACTCTGTGGCACAGATCGCAGCAAAAGATGGGCAGAAAAACAGGTATAAGGTTAAACGAAATATAATTTAGATATTTATTCTTTATTTGCACAAACCACTAGGCTATTATAAAATGCATTATACAGTATTATAACTGCATAGTGTGTGCATTTTCTGAGTGATGTACCGTACCGTTGGGACCCCATCTTTCCCTGCTCTTTCTTAATTGCTCAGAGCTCAGTCCTGTTGTCTCATTAACACCGAAATATCCCAGCACCTCCTCAACGGTCTTTGTGTGGGCATTGTCCATCCCTACAGGAGAAATACATGCTCTGTTAATTCGACATGAAACGGAAGTAGCAATTGTCTTTTTTTCGTATCATGACTTATACCCGAGTGAAACGACTTCTGAAATGATTAGAAAATGTAGGGCGGGACTTGATTTCATCCACTGACAACTGATTGGATCGTTAAAAGGTGAAAGATTTGATTGTTACTTTGCAATCTGTCAGTCATTGGAGCCCCGCCCTCGCGCTGTTCCTTGTGACCATAAGTGAAGAGAGGTCGTTTCCAGAGGGGGAGGTTAACGTTTTTGATCAAAGATTACAAGCGCAAATGAATAAAAAAATATGATATGCACAGATAAAAAAATATAATAAATACTTCACCGCTGTGTAAAAAAATTAGAATGATCATTTTTAATTTCATGCCGACTTTAAGCTTTTACTCTTTCTAACTCACGAAAGCTATCAAATCCCTGTAACATTACGAAACGGGAGTAAATACACTAAAAACAAACGTGCGTGTGTTTACCTGCTGCGATACCTTATCACGAGCTTTATTATAACGCGCTACCAGAGTGCACCTTATGCGCACCTGTTACCTGCAACTTGCTTTTATTGTGATTAAAAGAAAGCCGTTCCACATAGCATTTTAACTTTGCATTAAATATATATATATATATATATATATATATATTTGTGCATTATGTGACGCATATTATTTCATATCAGTCCTTGACTTAGTGTTTTCTAGTGTTTTGATTTTGCTGTGTGGTTAGTTTCGAACCAACAGCGACGTAATACAGCAAATAAATAAATAGTTTAGCTTGCTGTCACATATAAGTGTATCAACAACACCCGTCATTATTTATACTGCAGGCACAGTGATCGATATTCGCCCTCGATTTTACTACTGTACCGTGTGATGCTAGCAGGACCATACTCACCAGTTTAACTGTAATTCAGTCCTTTGCAAACCAGTAACCTCAGCTATACAAAACCTCAATGTAATTTGACTGCAGAATATCAGGGAATAACACAACGCGGCGTGTGGTTTTGTAGATCGATCTGCTTTTCAAATCCAGTAGGACAGAGAGGAAGAGTGATCGCACTGCAGCGCTGCTCAGGGCAAATTATGATTTTCTGCTATGCGATTGTCTGGTTTCATGATCCAGAAAATTCAATAGAAAATCCACTTCCACTACAATATTAATATCTGACTTCTTTTGTGAATTTTCGACGCCGTCAAGTTTTGCTGAATGCGCCGGTAGTATGTGAAATTGCAAAGCCGATTCCGTTAGCTTTAATCCACCGCTACCTTCTCTATACAACCGTCGCTTTATTTAATACTAGATAACCGAGCGACATATTACCGTAGGCGCAGTCGCAGGATCGAAGGACAGCGCTGCAGCCAATCGGCAAACAGAACATTGCCTCGAACAAAGAATTGGACTAATCATTTTTATTCCTGTCCGGTTAATCCCGCCTTCTCGTTCTTGCTGCAGGAGGGCGGGGTTTCCACCGCATTGTGGCTTTCTGTTCAACCAGTGACCGTTGCGTGCGACAAATACGTCATATAATTTGACATTTACATAAACCCCTCAGGTCAAGTAACTTTTAAGTGACGCAACGAAGAGCCAATGAGAAACACGTCTAGATGAGGAGGCGGGATAATGTGGCTCTGTCATTAATCCAGCCCCTCCCCCGCATCCATCTGTCACTCAAGTGGGGTAATTTAGGCCTATTTTTTAGCTACAGTAGCTAGTGAGGCACTGGGTCAGGCCCAGTGTATGAGGTCAAGATTCTAAACAAACTGTTACAGACGTGTTGCAGCAAGTTTGTATCTTAAATCACATGGACCTGAAGATATTCATAAGAATCCCAGACAAACACAAAGGCTGATGAGGTGGAAAGGGACCTGACCTATTTCAATTGTTACTATAATTATCTGCCCCAGTATACGTTGCTAATTAGCGTCATGTATTGAGAAGATGTCACAATTCCTTCCTGAATATGTTACAAATGCACGCATTTACTGTAAATTGAACTTCAACAGTTAGAAAGGACAACGTCTCCATGAAGACTTAAAACTGACAATTGTCTAGTTAGCAAGTGGTCTCAAACAAAACTCATCAAATGTAAAGTATGCAGTGATGACTTCTGCACCATGATGACAAAGGACAGTGTTATATGCAAACCAGTAAAGTGGAAATTAAACTGGTATTTACATGTAAATGCAAATTAAATATAAATGTAATGCAAATATGAAAAAAGAACACATAACAGTCCCTGGACATATTAAGAAGATGTAAACTGAAGGATTTGAGGATATAGGTGACTGGTGTTTGTGCGAGTGAAAAAACACTGATTGTTTATAAAGTGCGGGAGACTCAACATAAATAGCACCTGAATAGAAAAATGTTTATTAAAATGTAGTGTAAGCCAAGGTACAAAATAAGCAATACAAGAGTATTTTCTTTCTCCTTAGTTTTTCTCCATCTGCTCCTCAGAGGGGATAGTCACACCAGAGACTAAAACACAAAGAGTGAAAAGGATATTAACAAAGGCTTTGGTTTTGTTTCTCAATGTGTAAGGACAGAAATAAAATATGAGTGTGTGTCAAAGCCTGTTCACACCAAAATTATATATAGTATATATATATTTATATATACAAAATAAGTGTATAACAGTCCATAACAAAACTATATTGATAAGGGTACAGAAAAAAAGGTAGTTAGTTTTATAGTTTTCATATTTATTGTTGTTATGACTGGCCATTAGTAATACCTCTGTGTGTACTCTGGGTCTGTATTCTCCTTCAGCAGAATCTCTTTAATCTCCTGTGGGGGATTAAGCCCATGCAGTGCTGCCCTCTCCCATCTTTGCAATCGACTGATGCCTAACACACACAAACACACATTGTCAAAACGTTTTGCTTTGTTGTTGCAAAAAGTAAACACACTAGATGAACAAACACCCCTTGCACACCCAAATGGTTATAAGCAGGTACAAAGAAAAAAAAGGAATTTTTATATATAGATAAATGACTTACCAGTGCATGGTCCAAATGTCCAGTCCAGATCAAACTTCTTCAGCTCTTGTAGATCTTTTTCTCGCTCACTCAGTTGCGGGGGCTCAGGTTCTGATAGGTAGTAACACATTTATAACATATGAATTCTGTTATACCTCTTGTGCACCAGCATCTTCTTGTACATTATTTAAATGGTTTATGGAAAAATATGACACATTTGCAGATCTCCACACAGAAGTAGATACACAAGCCGAAAATACTGACCAACCTGGTTTTGGGGGCGAAGGTGTCTTGTCTCTCTTTCCCCCTCTTCTTGTCTTCTTCACAATTTTGTAGGTGTCAGTGATCAGTCCACGTTTCTGTGTCATATTTTCTAAAATAAAAGGACTATGTGATTAAACATAATATTGTGCATGATCACAAAAGCGTCTTTAGCAGCGAAATTTAAACAAGCACTTTTAAACCGCAGTAAAGATAGTTTAGCGGTTTGACATTCGGACGTTTTTAAATTGTGAATCCGCATCGCGCTGCTGTATACATGAACACGTTATCTTATTTTGCACACCTTGATTTGTGAATTCATATGAAGCGGTTTCCCCGGCACGATATCCGCGTTTTATTTTTACGACTTTTTTTTTAAACTCGTATAACTCACGAAGCTGAAGACTTAAATACCTAAAAAGACTGTCATCTTGTCCAGTTTGATTTGTTAATTTTTTCACAGCAAAGTTTTTGTCTGTCAAATCGTGTTAAATTGTTAGATACGGAGGATGACAAATACACAGTCTTTACCATTGACAGCTACTTTCAGTGTACATGCACTCAAATTTCATGCCAATTTACTCGTTTACGCAGCCTAATTTGCGAAAACTTTCACAAACAGATTTCGTCTTTTTTATATAATCTTACACCTGTGTTTATTATGTCCTGTAATAATAACACTAACGGTTCGAGATATTATACAATAAGCCTATAAATTAAACAAGACAAGTGAGTCATACAAGTAATGGTACCGTTGTGATTGGTGAATTGTTTCAGTGTTTTCATTGTTTCAATGTTGCTTTACTTAATATGGTTAGTTTCACAAATGGCATTGCAATTTTGTCATGTTCTTATTCATAAAAAAGCTGCATAACTCTTAGTGATCTATGGCTTTAAATAGACAGGACACCTACACAACTTAATAATGGCCTCTTACTTAAGTCTTTTTGAGTTTAAAATGACTATTAAGATTTGTGAAACATTTCACAGATCAGTATTTGCCCAAAAACATTCCTTGAGTCCTTCAGGTTAAAGTAAAAGCAGCTTACAGGTTACGACAGTTCATCGCCACTCAACAAATGGCCTAAAATGGTGAAAAACACTCTCTTTAGACTAAACTTCATTTGTGAAAACATTTCATTATTAATTTCATAATTTATTGTGAGATGTGGCTTTAAAGGGGCAGGAGACCTATGAAACCTAAAAATTAATAAAGGAACAAAACAAGTTAAAAGGGAACATGAAATAACATCATACATCTCAACGACTGACACAGACAATTAAAACACAAGGACTTAAATACACTGGGATAAACGAGAAGACAAGAAACACCTGGAAGACAAACAACATGAGGCCAATAATCAAAAACACTGGGACAACAAAATAAAACAGGAAACAGGACATACTCAAAAACGAACTAAGAATCCAACTAACAATGAACATGGAACACAGGCTGGATCACAACAAGAACTACATGTACATATGCTTACTGTGTATTTATTATTATGTGTTATGCCATTATTATTATCATATATCATTATTTATTATGACTTACATATGTTTATTGTTATTTAGGCCTACATAAACCTTATGATCACAGTTATCACTGTAAATTATCTCAGGTTTACAAAAAATCTGCATCACATGACAGCCCATCATCATTTAACATATAGTGTTGGGTAAACACTCCTCCATGAAAACTTGCACTGACTGATTTTACTCTCTTAAATTCCTTTGTAGCCTTTTTGGACTGTCAACAGTGTAAAATTAGACACCATCCATTAATTTTTACATAGTAAACTAATGTGTTTGATAAATTTGATATTTGATGTTCAAGTTTCAAGTTTGTTTTATTTCTAAAGCACAAAACAGCAACCAGGCTGACCAAAGTGCTGAACAGTATGGACAATAATATAAACATATATATATATATATATATATACTGTATATACTGTATATGAAACCCTAAAACCATGACATTCAAACGCACAACTCATCACAATAAAACAAACAGACAATGCATACAAGAGCAAAGTTCATACTAAATCAAATGCCAAGTCGAAATAGTACGCCTTTAAAGAAGATTTAAAAGCGTGGACAGACTGTGCTGATCTGATATACGCAGGGAGGCCATTCCAGAGCCGGGGGCCAGCAATAGCAAATGCTCTTTCCCCCCTTTACTGCTCTAGGGGTGGATAGAAGACCCTGAGCCCCAGACCTCAGAGATCGTGTTGGAATATAGGGATGGAGAAGCTCGGACAAATAACTCGGTGCCAGGTTGTGTAGTGATTTAAAAACATAAAGTAAAATTTTAAACTCAATCCTAAAATGGACAGGCAGCCAATGCAGTGATCTTAAGATTGGAGTCACATGGTCTGACTTTCGTTTCCTTGCAATAAATTTTGCAGCCACATTTTTCACCAATTGAAGGCGATGGATAGAAGATTTGGATGCCCCAAGGTCAAGGGAGTTACAATAATCCAGTCGGGATGTAATCAGTGCATGAACGGCAGTCTCAAGAGATTTAGTAGATAGAATAGGTTTAATCTTAGAAAGAAGACACAATTGAAAAAAGCAAGAGCTGATCACTGCATTTATTTGCCTGTCAAGGTTAAGGCTATGATCCCAAGTTCTTGATGCATGGTAGAGAAAACAGAACTAGATAGTCCAGATCAATATTGTTGCCTCCACGATTTCCAGGCGGACCAAAGACTATAACCTCAGTTTTGGATTCATTTAAAAATAAAAAGTTTTGGGAAAACCAAATTTTTACCTCATCCAAACAATCAAAAAGGGAGTTCCGTGTATCAGGATCATTGCGTTTTATGGGTAGATAAATTTGCGTATCATCCGCATAACAATGAAATGTTGCCATTTTTAATAATGTAAATAAATACTAAAGAAACAACGAGACTAATAAGTCAAATGTTTATTCAACATAAGTTGGGACAGTAAATAAGGGAATACAGACATCTAATATTTGGGGTAGCAAAGGAATAACAAGTGGCTGTGTGCGACTAAGCCTCCTGAACACAAGGACGATCAGTCCAAGGACTTGATTAAATCCAAATTGTTATTATTGTTTAATCACGACTATTTTAACCTGAAGGACTCAAGGAATGTTTTTTGGGCAAATACTGATCTGTGAAATGTTTCACAAATCTAAATATTCATTTTAAACTCAAAAAGACTTAAGTAAGAGGCCATTATTAAGTTGTGTAGGTGTCCTGTCTATTTAAAGCCATAGATCACCATTAATATGCAGTTTAAATACACATAAGGCCATGCGAAATAGTCAAATCAATTTGTGAAAGTTTTCACAAATGAAGTTTAGTCTAAAGAGAGTGTTTTTCACCATTTTAGTCCATTTGTTGAGTGGCGATGGACTGTCGTAACCTGTAAACTGATTTTACTTTAACCTGAAGGACTCAAGGAATGTTTTTGGGCAAATACTGATCTGTGAAATGTTTCACAAATCTAAATATTCATTTTAAACTCAAAAAGACTTAAGTAAGAGGCCATTATTAAGTTGTGTAGGTGTCCTGTCCCTTTAAAGCCATAGATCACTATTAGTACTTATATACTATAAGTCAATTTGTGAACATTTTTATGGTGACTTATAAGAGTTATGCAGCTTTTTTATGAATAAGAATATGACAAAATTGCAATGCCATTTGTGAAACTAACCATATTAAGTAAAGCAACATTGAAACAATGAAAACACTGAAACAATTCACCAATCACAACGGTACCATTACTTGTATGACTCACTTGTCTTGTTTAATTTATAGGCTTAACATGTATATGCACTTGCATAAATACACCACAATTGTATAATATCTCGAACCGTTAGTGTTATTATTACAGGACATAATAAACACAGGTGTAAGATTATATAAAAAAGACGAAATCTGTTTGTGAAAGTTTTCGCAAATTAGGCTGCGTAAACGAGTAAATTGGCATGAAATTTGAGTGCATGTACTGAAAGTAGCTGTCAATGGTAAAGACTGTGTATTTGTCATCCTCCGTATCTAACAACTTAACACGATTTGACAGGCAAAAACTTTGCTGTGAAAAAATTCACAAATCAAACTGGACAAGATGACAGTCTTTTTAGGTATTTAAGTCTTCAGCTTCGTGAGTTATACGCGTTTAAAAAAACAAGTCGCAAAAATAAAACGCTGATATCATGCCGGGGAAACCGCTTCACATGAATTCACAAATCATGGTGTGCAAAATAAGATAACGTGTTCATATACAGCAGCGCGATGCGGATTCACAACCTAAAAACATCCTAATGTCAAACCGCTAAACTATCTTTACTGCGGTCACTTACCGATCATTTTGATTCATTGTGACAGCAAGAACTAGCAGCAGTAAAGTTGACTGATTGTTATAACAGCTTATTAATAATGCAGTCTGTGTTGCACACTCATTTAAATATAAAAAACATTGCACCAATATTCCAGTAAAGACGGTCTTTAAATTGTTACAGATCTAACGCTAGTTATTTGCAATGAAAACAACCTTGCTCAATTCGAGTAAAGGGATTTCCGCAAAATTGTATGAGCATTCCCTTAAACATAAATGCAATGTACTACATAATTTTAACCCTACCTTAATTGTGCTATAACTCTGTCTAAAAAACAAACTCTTCTTTGCCAATGTTGACAGCAGTGCTCCTCGACGATGCGTTTCTACTTTCGCTTTGTTTGCAAAACACGGGCTACATGAAGGGAGGAGCCACGCACGCTGCGTGATGGCGTCACATTCACTGCTGCGCTGTGCGACCAGCGTCCAGCAGATCAAGCACATTGGACTCGGCCCTGATCATCTCACCAAATAACAGTAATACCGATTCAAATATCTTACATAAGCGTTTGATGTTTGATGCAATAAAAGTGTTTTTAAAAACATTTGTCCCGTCGGAGGTTTATCTAAAACGTGTCGACTGTCACCAAATAGTAAATACGCAGACATTTGGTCGTTATTTGATGCCTGAAAATGGTTGCTTTGCTAGCTCTGTACGTATACAGTAACGTTATGTGTTTGCATGTATATTTAGAAAACATTACTATTCAGAGCTGATAAATAAAAATGACACATATGGATTATGGAGTACCTGTGATAGAAAACAATGCCTCAATGTTATCAGACCCACTTTTGAACACACATATAATATAAAATATATTATATATCATATAATGGGTCAAATATAATGTCATGTTTGTGAATTTTCCTCTGGTGTCACAGCTTTTGAACAACACAGGTCCACTCTGTGTAAGCTGGAGTGGCTGCCATGGGTGACACTTTGGATTTCAATGAGGTTTATCAGGAGGTCAAAGGCTCCTGGGTAAGTAAATCAGACCCCGTTTACAAAACTATCTGAATTGGCTCGTTGCATGATGAAAACTAATAAAAGAATGGAATTAAAATTGTCTGATCAGTGTGTTATTTTACAAACAGCTGTTTTGCCTAAAGTCACACATTTGTGCCAACGCAGGATATTATTACCCTGTTATTCTATTGTAGCAAACACAATTCATCTGAATGTCAAACCGCTAAACTATCTTTACTGCGGTCACTTACCATCATTTTGATTCATTGTGACAGCAAGAACTAGCAGCAGTAAAGTTGACTGATTGTTATAACACAGTTGACTGATTGTTATAACAAATATGAATTGTTATACACAATTCAAAGACAACTCTCCCTATAGAATGATGGGCGCCTGCGCTTCAGTAAGCAGACTGTGGTGTATAAAAACAGTAAAACCGGGAAGGTGGACAGCATTCCCGTCCCTGAACTCACTCAAGCCCAGTGGAGGAGAGTTTGTCTGGGTCATGGCCTTAAACTGTCCACCAGCACTGGTCACATCTACAAATATGATGGCTTCAAAGATACCGTGAGTCAGAGAAACTAGATCGAAAATGCGTTTATTATTTATTGATTGATGACAAACATCAAGTTCAATGCTCTAAACGTACATCCATCTTTTTATGCATAGGACTTTGAAAAGATCTCAGAGTACTTCAAAGCCAACTACAAAGTGGAGCTGACAGAGAAAGATATGTGCGTGAAGGGCTGGAACTGGGGCACTGCGAAGTTTAGTGGTCAGTGCACACTTTTAACATGTGAATGATGTGTTATACAGTATGGACTGCTGCTTTAACTGAAGCTGCCATGTATTGTAATAAAAACTGTCACGCAATAGTAAAAGGATTTATGTACATAACAGAAGGAACTGCTTGAAAAATGTCACATTCTATAAAAGATATGATAATATTTCCCTGCATCTTGCATGATTTTCAGAACCGCTGCTTTCATTCGAGGTAAATGACAGCCCTGCATTTGAGATCCCACTTTCCAGTGTATCCCAGTGTGCAACGGGAAAGAATGAGGTCACATTGGAGTTTCATCAAAATGATGACACAGAGGTGTCCCTCATGGAGGTGCGCTTCTATGTCCCGCCCACCCCTGGAGACGAGGGTTCCGATCCTGTAGAGGTGAGTGTTTGTGTGTATCCTGATAGTTTCCCTCCATGTTGTGTATCATTGACCACCAAAATAGTTACTGCAGACCCCATTATACAAAATAGAATTTTCATGTTTTACTTAGTTGACCACTAGATGGCGTTAGTTTACCAAGGAATGACTGAAACATACACAAAGGTATTAAAATTGGGAAAGTTGACAGAAATATAATTTACTCACCGTCACGTTATTTAAAACCTTCATGATTTCCTTTCATTCGTACAACTCAAAGTTTTTAAGAACATCATGGCTACTTTTTGCAGTCATATAAAAGTTGTACGGTATGTTAAGCTCTGAAATCATAAAAGTGGTTTATAGAACTTCCAACTTTTGACAAGACGTTGCATTATGTTCAAATTAAACTGTCTTTATAATGATCCTCGTATACTGGATTGTAACAACATAAGCATGAGTACATTTTAAAAGAACCTTTTGTTACATATTCATTAAAAATAATATATGAAGGCTGCTTGAATTGCAGTAACAACATCATGAGTACACAGTACTTGACTGACATATAAATGGTACTTTTCTCTGAGCAGGGGAATGTATTTTTGTTTTAGGCATTTGCTCAGAACGTTTTGTCCAAGGCAGATGTGATCCAGGCTACAGGAGATGCCGTGTGTATCTTCAGAGAGCTGCAGTGTCTCACACCAAGGGGCAGGTACATATTTACCTCACACCTTTCTCTTTAAATGAAAAGACACTATGAACAGGTTTTGCTCTCTCTAGGTATGATATCCGCATTTATCCAACATTTCTCCATCTGCACGGTAAAACGTTTGACTACAAGATCCCATACACTACAGTGCTCCGCCTCTTTCTTTTACCTCATAAAGACCAGCGGCAGATGTTCTTTGTGGTAAGTGGGACATCGTGACTTATAAAGCTTTGATTATTATTAAAGGGGTCATATGACACGGCTAAAACGAATATTATCGTTTGTTTTAGATGTAATGCAATGTGTATACATGATTTAAGGTTTAAAAACGCTGTATTTTCCACATACCGTGCATTTTTGTATCTCCTCTTTGCCCCTCCTCTCTGAAACGTGCAGATTTTTTACAAAGCTCATGGCTCTGAAAAGCGAGGTGTGCTATGATTGGCCAGTTAACCAGTGCGTATTGATTGGTCGAATACTGCAAGCGTGTGATGGAAATGTAACGCCTCTTACCATATTTGGAACATCAGGTTCTAAAGCATTTGTACTGACAGGTACGCCCACCTTACTTGCGTGTACATTTTGGCGGTCTTAGTCAAATCATAGCACCAACTGATGTAGATTTGTGGGGGTGTGGTTACACGAGGCGTTTCAGGCAGGTCTGGGTGAGCATTCGCTTTTAGATAAAATGCATCTTTTGTTTCCGACACTTTAATTTTAGCAATTTTACGCGTGTAATACATGCATGGGCAACTTATAACACACCAAAGACACAGAAAAACACGTATTCGCGACATATGACCCCTTTAAGAAGCCAGTGTGTATTTTATAAGTTCTTTCACTAATGTTATTGTTTTGCATTTTACATTTATTCCAAATGTTACACAAAATATTTTGCTGATATACAGCATCATTTCTACTTTTTAGATCAGTCTGGACCCGCCCATTAAACAGGGTCAAACCCGTTATCATTTTCTTATCCTCCTGTTCTCCAAGGAAGAGGACATCAATCTGACGCTTAACATGAACGAGTGAGTGAGAGCGAGAGAGAGAGAGTCATGAAGGATGTGATGGGAATTAGGAAGTTCCTGAAGAAACTAAATAGGTCATTAACAGGCTATAAACACATGTAATAGCAATGAAATGAATGAAGTGTGAGAGGCTGTTTTGCAAAATATTTTTAACAAATGTTTTCACTTAAAAAAGTTACTGTAATTGGCTTATATATTTTTATTATATTTGTATATATTTTAGTTGAAATCTATTATTTTCAAGCTTGTTTGACCCTGGACCACTTTTATTAGTTCTACAACAATGCTTCAGCATTGCCTGAAAACAATAGTTTTGTTGTAATAGTTAATAAACTATATTTCAATGTGTGGTGCCATCCAGCTGTACCATTATTTGTTCTTTTGGTGTGCAGGGAGGAGGTGGAGAAACGCTTTGAAGGGAAGCTTAATAAAAACATGTCTGGCTTTCTCTATGAGATGGTCAGTAGAGTCATGAAGGCCCTGGTCAACAGGAAGATCACCGTGCCTGGAAATTTCCAAGGGTAAGCACACGCCCACACAAAAAAATACATGTGTTTAAAAGACAATGCATGTAGAAAAACTATACAGTGAGAGTTAAAAGTATTAATTAATTTATGGGTTTGGGTTATTGTTTTATTGAATAAATGTTTAACATGACAATATGTACATTTCTGATATTATATATTATTGCTAATATTATGTTTTAAATACAAGTGTGAAATATTTATACCATCATACTGTACTGCCTGAATAACTGACACTCTCTCTCGCTCTTTCTCTGTTGTTGTTGTATCTTATCTCTATAGTCACTCAGGTGCTCAGTGCATAACATGTTCATATAAAGCCAGTTCTGGTCTGTTGTATCCGCTGGAGAGAGGTTTCATCTACGTGCACAAGCCTCCTGTACACCTGCGCTTTGAAGAGATCGCCTGTGTGAACTTCGCCAGAGGAACCACCACCACCCGCTCCTTCGACTTTGAGATCGAGACCAAGCAGGGCAATCAGTACACCTTCAGCAGCATCGAGAGGTACCTGCACATTCACCTGGTTGACTTGTCTACTCGTTGAGAAAGTAGCTTTTTGGGAAATAGACCGTACCATTAATGGAAAGACCAGTACTAGCCACATCCTACTGAAAACGCTGCCTTCCATAATGTCCCAGTAGCACTTAACCCCGTCTGCCCCAGGAAGTTAACACCGCCACTTTGTGGTCATTCTTCTGTGTTTGTGGCTTTTATTATAAATGCATCAAATAAAATTAAAAATCTTTAGGCAGAGTGTTGCCACAGCATAAAACGTCTAAAAAGCCAACAATAATGGTCCAAATGAAATTGATCTCTGAAAGAGTCCTCTTTTAGTGACCTGACCCTTTTATGTTAATGCTAGATGAATGCAAAAAGAAACTTTTTGCCATTATTGTATTTTTAATTGGATACACACAATGACTGTTTCAATACACCAGTGCGTCACTATTTCATGATAAAGTGCAAGCAACATTAAGATTTCTGCAAATTTGTTAACAGTTTCGTGTTGCTTGCATGCAGTTTGTTGTTCTTCTGCATTTGCATTTTGCATCTGAAATGAGGTCCATTGTGTTATTTTATTTAGCAAAAAAAGTCATTATTTACATAAAATTTCAGTCTGTTTTTCACCAACCTATTATGTCTGAAGCGTAGCACATAAATCCCTATTATACTTTTCTTTTGTCATTTTCAATTCGATAGCCATAGGCCCCATTCATTTTAATTGTATGTGATTTTCTTCAATAAAATTATTGTTTATGTTCTACATAAAAAAGGTAAAAATGGTGTGTAAATGATGTGTATCTAGTTGAAAAATATTGTTAGCTCACTATAAGAGTCGCCATCCTCTCTGTTTTTCAATCTGCCACTGTTTTTCTTTTCAGAGAGGAATATGGAAAGCTTTTTGACTTTGTCAATGCTAAGAAGCTAAGCATTAAGAACAGAGGCTTTAAAGAGGTATGTCTGTGCTCCCTTCTAATTTTTGATCATACAGGATGTTATATTTACATGTTAATAGACTCCACACACACTTATTCCGCTCTTTGTGTTTGTGCTGTATGTCTGTATTGTGTTCATGTAGAAGAAGGTTGGTACTGGCCTGCGGTTTGGTCTGGTGTCGGTGCTCCTTTAACCTGCTTGCATGGTGTGTGTGTGTGTGTGTGTCTCAATCCAAACCCGAATGTCAAATGCATTCTCTTATTTTTGCTGGCTTTAAGAATATCTGCGTTCCACCACATAGGCGGGCATCTTATTGGTTCTGATTCAAACAGCGAAACGCTGTGTTCACTTCACGCAGATTTGAACAACAACAACAATATTCATTTGAAATATGTGTTTGATTTTGAAGAGCATTTGTGCAGATTTTAGACCATTCTGTTTGCTGTGAACACAGCGTTGCTCAGGGAAATGCTTTTGAATGCGTTAACACTGATTGTGTGTATGAACGTGTGTGAGCAAGGGGGTTAAGGGAACAAGAGTGGGTTTAAAATGTCTCTTGGAGAGGGTTTTTCTGTGTTTGCTTAGAATGCTAACTTTGCCATGAAGTTCAGTACAGGTAAGAGCATAGAGATGGTTTAAGCGGTTGATATTTCACTGATATTTGTACTTTGTTAGGGTATCAAAGGCAATGACAATATGTACAGTGACTCTGACGAAGACCAGCATGATGCCTACTTGGAGCGCATGAAGGAGGAGGGCAAGATCCGTGAGGAGGCCAACGGCAGCGATATCTCAGAGGGCGAGAGTGGTGAGTGGCGGCTCTCTTATATTCAGTAAGATGAATATGGCTAATTTATGGGGTGATTTATAGGACATAAATCTGGTTTTGATTTTTTCAGATGAATCTTTTAATCCTGGAGAAGAAGATGACGACATTGCTGAAGAGTAAGAAGTTTTGTGCTGATTTATTTGCTGTGGTTTCATGTTATATAGATTAGTATTTGAATCAATTAGGTAATGAAAAGCTGGAAACATTGAGATCAGTTGTGTTTGTGTGTCAGGTATGACAGTAAGGCCTCTGCCAGTGAAAGCAGCGGCGATGAAGGAGACAGCGATGTAGACCGGAAGAAGAAACCAGCCAAGAAAGCAAAATTTGTGAAAGAAAGACAACCACGCAAGAAAGTGGTGAGAAACAGAAATTTTGAGAAGAATAATATAAATTAGTGAGCCTATTTTGCATTTAGGTATAAGCGGTTGTGTTGATATGGTATTTTTTTTGTTTGTGTGTGTGTGTGCGTGTGTTGACTTAACAATACATTCTATTACTAAACAGAAAATTCCGAATTTTTTGCTATTTGGTGTTTTAATTGTTCTTTAATTGTTAATATACTTTTCCTTAAACAAGGTTGCTTTTTTTCCAAAACAGTACTTTACATAAACACAAAACCACAAATGTATTTTTAAGGAACCGACTGGGTGTTTTAAAAAATCTTAGTGTGTATAATGAGAACACTTTTGTAATGAGTTTGTTTAGTTGATGTCTTTGTTAGCCATTTGAATAATGTTAGAAGTAGAGTTATTATAATTTTAATAAGTTTTAAATCTAATGTGTTTGATTTAGTATTAAACGTACTGTATTATGCTTATATAAGTTGTAATTTTTTGTTTGCGGTTATTGTATTTTTTTAGTTTTATGTGTTATAGGTTTTAGTGAAAATTATATTCCGTGCAACTTGGTGACAAAAACTTCAGAAATGTAATTAACTGGTGTTTTAAGGACGTTATGATCATCATACCAATCCAAAATGTATAGGTGTACAATTCCATCATACTGTGTTTGTGTGCTTATGTGTAGAAAAAGGCAAAGGACAGCAACGCCCCAAAGAGACCAATGAGCGCCTACATGCTGTGGCTGAATTCCAGTAGAGACCGCATCAAATCGGAGAACCCGGGCATCTCTGTCACCGAAATCTCTAAAAAGGCTGGAGAAATGTGGAAACAACTCAGCAAAGAGAAGAAAGAGGTGACGCGATACCATCACTGGTTCTTCCAAAATGTCAAGGTCTCAAATTTTTTGTACTTGTTTAAAGTTGAACTAATGTCTGTGTCTCTCCATCAGGAGTGGGATGGAAAATCAGAGGAAGCAAAGAAAGAGTACGAACGAGCGATGAGAGAGTACAGGGAGAGCGGTGGAGGCTCCTCGGGCACCTCAAAAAGGTACTGAGAATGTTCACAATTATAAAAGAGCTTTGTCTGAGTGCAGTGCTGTTACATGAGATCTCGTCATTCCAAACCAATTTGAATTAAATATTTGTGTCACATTACAAAGAGGAAAAAAATGACGTTATAATAAAAGTACTTTATACTGCTATATGAGTACACTATACAATGTTTTTATACTAAGTTATATTGTATATTATATTCTATATTTATGTTCCCAAGCCATAAAATGTCTTTGCGGGACAAACAGGCAGAAATTCATTATTCACAGAAAATCTTCCCCTCCACCATAAATCTCTAATAAATAAGTGTATTTGTATGTTCATGAATCATTTGTATGTTGGACTGTTGGTTTTATTTGGGTAAATATCACTGGGATGCATGTTTAGATTAAAGCAGTAACTGGTGATTTCAAAATCTTTCCTGAAGGGAGAGAAAGAGAAAAGGAAAGAATGAAGAAAAGAGGAAGAAGTCTGGTGGCGGGAGAGAGAAAGAGAAAGAGCGAGCAACAGGCAACGACAGTTTTAAGAGTCGAGAGTTCATATCCAGTGAGGAGAGCTCATCAGAGTCAGAGAGAGGCAAAAGACGCAAGCGCAAGGTAACATACAAACACACATTTGATTATATTTAATCACAAAACCTTTTTTTTAAACGAAAGGCCAATGTCTATTTTTTAACCTCTTTAGCAATCGTAATACTTTTCACACTTTTGTTTAATTACTTAAAATACTTTTATTTTATTATTTGAACCTTATACCAGCAGGAACTAGGAGAAATGACATGACACACTTCACGTTCTTCATCTTCATTCTCGTTCCATGTTTTTTTGCAGGAGTCTGATGATGAAGAAGTGGCCAGCACACCACCGAGCTCTGAAGAGTCCGGCTCAGACTAAAGGACACAAATGGTAGACCTATGGAGGAACAATCATATTTCAATTCTTTCATCTCTTTTATTGTACAGTACATGCTTTAATGTACCTCTGATACGGTATGTTTTAGCATCACTCTTCTAGATCATCAAGATGTTGAGAAACTCTTGTGTAGTGTATACACCGCACGTCTGGTCTCTGTATGCTGTATTGTCCTTTTTTAACTTCCTGTTTATCTGTTTGGATTAGGGCTGTCAATAGATTAATTTGTTTTTAATCGCGATTAATCGCACCCTTTTTGTGCGATTAATCGCACACGTATAGTGAAATTAAACATACACTATTTATTTTGTTTAACATGTTTATTTTAGTGCTGTCAATCGATTAAAAAAATTAACTAACTAATCACACACAGCTTTTATGTTTTTAAATATACTTTTGCGTTCTAATAATTTGACATTTTATCTCCAAATTAATGTAGAAACAACACATTTCTTTAACATCATCTTTTTTTAATGAAAGCCAACATTCTAATATTGTTTGCTTTGCAACTGATGTCTTTATTAAATATATATTTAAAAAATATATATTTTCTACTATTTTCACTACTCTTTGAATTCATTTAAGACTTTATTTAACTCGATTCTGACGTAGACTTTAGCTCATGTGTACACCAGACGGGACCGCTGTCGCTTTGCGTTGAGCCGTGTTCCACAGCCAGAAGCTGTCAATCTATACTAGACATGTCAATACAACCATTTCAAATCTCGCCTAAATAGTTTAAAGGCCTTTATCTGAATAAGAGCGTGATTATATAATGTAACGCTAGACAATGATGACAGAAAAAACGGATGTTGCGTTAATGGCGTTAAATATTTTTAACGCGTTAATCTGAAATGGATAGCATTACTGTACATAACCACCACACTGCTCAATTATTCTTTAATGTGATTTTACGACCCCTTCTCCGTTTCATGTGCGTAAGTATAAATGTGTGGTTTTTGAGATAAAGAGCTTGTGGTTGTAACAAAAGCAGGGCAATTTAAGCGTGGCAAAAAAACCTTTTCCGGCAAACCTAACAGACAGCCTAAAAACGCTGGTTAATGGCGAAGTCTTGGAAAGTTATTCAGTGGTATAAATTAAGGCCTTCTGTGTGTGGCATAACATATATTGTAAACATAACATTATTTATTGTTGATCTTCTAAAGAAAGCAGACTGATCCTTGTAACCTAAAATCAGAAATGTGTGCACATACATTGTGTTCTTTTAGCTTAATTGGTAGAACAGTGCTGCAAAAAGGTCACGGGTCTGAACCCCAGAGAGGTCACGCGTGCAGATAAAATGTATCTTGAATGCACTGTAAGTCGTTTTGGATACAAATGTCTGCAAAAGGCATACATTTAATGTAAATAGTATGTATTTGGTGTGCGTTGCAATTTCGTTGCCTTATTTCATCATTGTGTATTTGAAACTGAAAATAAGAATGCATACTTTCAGTCTTTTATGTATTTCTCAGACATACACATAAAATTACATAAATTACATTAAAAAGTATATGCCTACTGGCAGAAATATGTCTATTTGGCCAGTATTTGTACACAATCTTTTAAAACTATAATGAAGTAATTCTGAGTATTGGGTTGTAGTTGCATTTACTCTTAATGATTGTCTAGCCTATATTAAAATACAGTGACTATTTTTAGTGTTAAAAAGCAAAAATTGTGTATTAAAAGTGTGTAAATAAGTATGATATTGGGCTGGTTTCCCGCACAGGGATTAAGACTAGTCCTAGACTTAAATAAATGTTAGAGTTGTCTAAACTGAAAACAACTTGCACAGACATTTCTTTAAATACATCAGTGCCATTGTTTTGTCTAGAAATGCACACAAGTAATGCGTTTTTGTAAGTCATGTTTGTAAAAACAACTTAAATGTCCTAATTTAACCAAGCCCTAGTCCTGACTGAATCAAATTCCCGTACAGGAAACCGCCCCATTAAGTTCAATTAAAGAAAACAAGTATACTTAAAAACTACTGACAGTATACTTCAAAGTGTACATTCATAAAGTAAAGAATCAAGAATGTTGCTATTGAACTAGTAAATGATCAGTATGCATACACTTCAATTTATTGTATTGCAGTACAAATGACAAACTTAGTGGTAAACTTTCACTTGAAAGTCAGTATACTTCTACAATCTAATAGTGGACCAATTTAGTCCCAAATATCTATAAATGTACTACAAGTATGCTAATAATGGTATACTTACTACATAAAGTATACATAATAATATACTTGGGCTGTGTCTGAAATTTCCCACTATACCCTCATTCACTAGTTCACTAATATAGTCCTCTTTAAGGAGCGGGTGAAAACGAGTGAGTAAAGTCGGACACTCGGTGCACTGGAAATGCTGCGGGCACCATCTTCTGCCGATACGATAGATGGCTAGCAGCTAGCCATGAGTGTACATCGGTTGTACACTCGTTATTATGATGCATCATGGGATTGAATGAGTGCACTCAATAATGTCCACTATGAATTCGGACACCACTAAAAATGGATGTCCCCTCAAATAGTGCACTATATTAGGGTATAGGGGGCTATTTCGGACACTGAACCCTGAACTTTTCTTAAGTGTGCTTACATTTTTTTATTGCTACATTTTTGCCTGCATTTTTGCCAATTAAAAATATGTTTCAAGGTATTTCATATGCGTCATCTCCCTTTTTTGTTTTGTCACCTCTTTTTTCTGGTATGTCTGTCATTTCTGCATTTGCATTAGTTCCTTTTTTGTGAAAGTCCCTCTGTTCGTATCTGTTATGGTTCTCTGTATTTGTCTCAATCGCGCCTCTCGGACCACTTTGCTGATTATTGCATTTGATGCAATGATGATTTTGTTCACCAATTTGTATCGAGTCCCATCCATTTCTCTCTCCCGCTTTTTTGTACTTTGCATCCTCGCTCCATCTTGAGCTCCTGTTTCAAGACAATCGAATCATCGTGAGACATCTAACACTTAGCGCTTTCCTTGACTGATAGAGAGCTGCATATACTGCAGTACTTGAGCATAACCCCAGTCTGTCTCTTATTTCATTTGGTCTTCTGTCATGCGTTACACTTAAGTTAAGCGTGTGTGTGGTTTTGTGGGGAAGCGATTCCCAGCTGATTTGTAGTTATGAGAGAGATAATCACAAGCTTAATGGTTGGTCATGTGAAGAAATGTTTCCTCTTAGTTGGTTAATGTGGATGCTTGTCTTAGCTCTGGTCGTGGATCAAAAAGCTTTTGCCTATGAACATTTTTACTGGTGTGATGTATACATATATACCGCCGAGAAAAAATTAAGAGACCATTCAAAATGTTCATGTAATCAGTATTTCTAGATGTACTGTGGCCATTTCGGTCCAGTGTCAAACCTTAGGAGAGACATAAAGTCATCCAACAGCAACGTGCAAGACTGGCAGCAGGACAAGACACATGAAAACTGTCATAAAAATCGAGGTTATCACATAAAAAACAATTGTAGAAATTTTCCTAAATACATGTAGAAATATTACTGTGGTATTGCTTAAAAGTGAATATGAACTTGCTTTCTTTGCAGTATTTGAGGTCTGAAAAAGTTTTTGTTATTTTGACCCGTTTCTCTGTTTTCTTCAAATAAATGCAAATAGAAACAATATTTTTATTTGAAATTTGGGAGAAATATTGTTAGTAGTTCACAGAATGAAACAAAAATGATAATTTTACCTAAAATGTAATTTAATTATGGTGCACTATATTGTAAGTTGCTTAGTAAAAAAGCATCTACTAAGAGCGTTAATGCAAATGGTAAATCGGAAGAAAGGATAGAATAACTGATTCTGACACAGGAGGAGAGGGGGAGGGATTTAGAAGTCTAAGGAAGGCCAGTATGAAAGCAACTCATCTGTAGATGCTGAGATTTTTCATCCATCAGGAAAACGCTAAGCACGATTACTGAAAAGATTTTAGTTTTTTTACTAAGATTTGGATTGTCAGATTTGTCTCACATTAACACATTGATACATACCTGGGGTGTGCTGGAAAGATGTGGAACTTCATAACAGATTTCTTTGTGTACGAGACGACCAAGTCTGTGGTGGTAAAGAGCTGGACCATCGGCATCATCAACCGCGTTGCTCAACTCCTCATCATCACATATTTCGTTGGGTAAGTGTTTGGAGGGAGCATTTGTAGAACTTTGTGTATGCCGGTGTTTGAGAACATTGTGAAATAGAAATTATAGGTATACGTTTGGTTATTTGTTCTTAGACAATTAAATGGCTCTAGTTTTGTGTAGTTATTTTATAGAAATACTGTAAGTAATGAGAAATGCTTGGAAACCTTCCTAATCATTTCTTGCTGAAGATTTTTTTGCTATCTCGCTCTCTGTCTCTTCACCCTACCTCCACTACCTTCAGCTGGGTGTTTCTATATGAGAAGGCATATCAAGTGAGAGATACATCCATCGAGTCATCAGTGATGACCAAAGTGAAAGGTTTTGGAGAATATAATAACCGGATCATGGACACGGCCGATTATGTGACACCTACTCAAGTAAATCACAACCAACTTTGGCATTATCTGTTTTATCGTAACACAATAGTGTGCATTAGTATGCACAGACTTAGGGCAATTTTCCTTTTTCACTATTATAATGATTGTGTTGTAATCTTTCAGCGTAATCTTTGTTGTAATCTTTTAATTCAATTTAATATAATGAATAAATAAGTGTAAATTAAATATAAAATAAATTGTTATATAACTAGCCACTAACCAGACCGAGTAACACAAACCGGAAGTTAACTTCGGGCCAGGTGTGCATTCGACAAAACCATCTATACATCAGCTTCACCAAAAAATATATATAAATATTATATATATATATTAAATATATAAAAAATATGTTTTAATAAAAAAATGGCCAGTGTGACCGTGCATTTCTGCAAAGAAAATAGTTCCTTCACTGAGCGTCTTCGTTAAAGTCCCAGTGAAATAAAAAATTACAATGCCTATTTTTTCATGAAATATTGCAGCATTTATTGCAAATAGTTTATCAATGTGGGTCATTCGCGTTTAAAATTCCATTTCACTCGGAAATGCATCAAAATACGGAAGTAAAAATGATCGCAACTTCTGGTTCACGGGGACTTTAAAGCCCCACTGTAATGCCTTGAAACGTGCAGCATTATTCGATGTGTTGACATAATTTCAACTGAAAAATGCAGAGAGCGCGAGACATATCGAGTGACCCTGCCTCCTTTTAAAATAACCAATAGTGTTTCGTTTACAGCACACAATCGGCCTGCCTGGCAAAACTGCATGTAAAAGTCTGTTGAAAAGAATAGGAAGATCAGTGTTACCAGTGATGTGTCTTGAAGCTTATTTACGTTGGTGAATGACACTGGTGTTTGTCTTCTCCTTTAGTCATCAAGGCTGTGATGTCCGATCTCTTCCATAGGGCTTTAACATACAACATTCTGTGTAGACTTAAAATGGGTCTAAATGGGAATTTTGTCAGCGCATAAGAGCCTATCAGTTTATTGACATCCTTTAGGCTAACTTATTTTTAATAAAAGGAAAAAATGTTCATTTTGATTTCACTGGGGCTTTAAGCCCCATACTGGCTATAATGCAGAAGCGTCACTATCATGATGGCCAACTTTTGAGGACATTTTCTAAACCTCACTACATAAAAGACTTAAAACTCTTGTTTTTAATGGCATGCATGGTTTCTGTGAGGGTTCGATTTAGGGGTGCACGAGTGAGGGATGGAGGGAGGGCAAGTGCGCCTACCTGCGCATCTGTCTCTGTGTTGTGCTAGTAGGCCACTTTGCAAGATGTAAACACTGGTCCAGAAGCACTTCCGGTTTCATTTTTATTTTATTTTTTAAGTCTTACATAAATAATGAAATCTTAAATATACTGTATTATTTATTATTTTGATTTTGTTATAAATGTTCTGTTAGCTTCGGGTAGCTTCGGGTAGCTCATAGGAAATGTAGTAAATGTTATTATGAAACAGTGGATTGTCTATGGGCTATAGGCCTATGCACACGTTACTTCCGCATTTCACGGGAAGAACCCTAGGCAGTTTCCGGTTGGGGAGACTTAAAGCAGAGGGAAAATAGTTACATTTAGCAGATGCTTTACATTGCTGCTCGCCGCAGTGGTATACAGAAGTGGCGTTCTACCGTATTTGAATGTTATAATGACATGTCAACTTATGAAAGTATCATTTCAAATACGGTAGAACAGCACTTCTATATACAACTGCTGTGTGCCGCACTGTACAGCATCTGCTAAATTTAACTATTTTTAGTTTCCCATTTCTCTCTGCTTTAAGTCTCCCCAACCGGAAACTGCCGAGGGTTCTTCCCGTGAAACTCGGAAGTAACGCAAGCATATAGCCCATTGTAGTTTTAGGCCCTGTCCCAAATGGCGCACTCCGGTCTTGTGGACCTCCTCCGAGTCCACACTTGGTGACGTCAGGAAGTGCAGCCCTATAGGGCACTAGGCACGAGTCCACAAGGGTACATGGGAGTGCATTTTGGGACAGATTCTTATTTTCATGCTTCTTTTCATAGCATTGTTTTGCTATATTCGTAAAAGTAGTATTATATTTATTTTCTTTTGCTTTCTTTCGTTTTTGAGCACTGTGCGCTTCATTGCGTATATCTGAGTGTCTAAATCAAGCGTCAAATGATTTTACCGCTTGTATCCACTAGGGGGCCCCCAATCTTGCGGGGCCCTACGCATTTGCATGGTGGTTAACAACGCTACTGGTAACTTCAGTGGAGAGCGCATCGAGGGCACAAAGGAGGCGCTCGCGAGCAGACTTCTGAGCGCTAAAAAGACAAATGGGACAGGGCAACATCTGTATGTGCACGTATTTACGTATATGCACTTATGTCCACCAGGGGGCATCAGTGTTCTGCATCATCACGAAGCTCATCACAACAGAGAGGCAAATACAGGGGCACTGTCCCGAGGTGATACTTACAGTACCACTTTGCATTAAATATGTTTCGCTATGAACTAACATCTGTGTTTCATAGATGACTGTGTGTGTATCTGTCTTCAGAGTGAGATCAAATTCAAATGTGATCAAGATAATGCTTGTATGAAGTTGAAGCCAAAACCTTCTAGCAATGGTAAGATTTATCTTCCATTTTGTCTCTTTTGTGCTCTTTGTTTCTATGAGAAGTCTAATAAATTGTCTATATACACTTTTATTATCCTTATGTGTTTGAAGTTACACAGTAAAGTAACATTTAGACCTTAAAATATCCAAAGATCAAGAATTGAACCCATGACCTTGATGTTGCCAGTGTTTACTGTGTATCTGCGAATTTATACAAGGTTTCAGGAGGACAGCGACGGTATGTTAAAAATGAATTTCATTGGTTGTGTTTCAGTAGCTGGTGACTGGTAGAGCATTGCGTTAGAAACACAAAGGTCCTGGGTTCGATTCCCAGGGAACATCTACTGATAATATGTACTCAAATGTCACTTTGGATTAAAGCGTCTGCCAAATGCATGAATGTAAATGTAACATCAGTGTTTGTGTATCACGCTGCAAGGCTTGCTGACTGGACGATGTGTTAACTTTAATTCTTCAATAAAAACCTGTGAGATCAAAGGATGGTGTCCTGCAGAGATAGATGATGTTCAACCGTGAGTCCACTTCTGATGATTGAAAGAAATATGTAGATGTGTTTATAGACGAATAGAAAAGTGATTCAACATTTTTTCTTACCCAGGGACCCCATGATGGAGGTGGAGAATTTCACCATTTTCATCAAGAACAGCATTCGTTTCCCCCGTTTCAACTTCACAAAGTAAAGGCACACAAACGCAGACATAAAACCCTCATCACCAGCATGTCATATAGAGAACCGTAATGAAATTATATGATTAATATTGAAAGCCTATACATTCTTATCTACAAACATTTATTTTGATAATTGACCCTCAATATATTTCAGAAAAAGCAGTTGTTATGGTAATATTTGCACTTTTTAAGTCATATCTCTTTCTCTTCTTCCAACAGGGGAAACTTTTTGCCCTCCATCAATAGTAGCTACATAAAGCAGTGTAAATTTGACTTTCAGAGGAACATGTATTGTCCGATTTTCAAAGTTGGAGATGTAATCCGGTTTGCTCAACAAAACTTCACCACTCTTGCTAAAAAAGTGAGATCTCTCACTTTCTTTGTTTTTAGCATGCACTTCACTCAAAAGCTATTCGATTTCATTATCTCTCTCACTCTCTTTTCCTCAGGGGGGAGTAATAGGAATAAAAATAGCATGGCTGTGTGATTTAGATAAGGCAGACGATGAATGCAAACCTACCTATTCATTCACTCGCCTGGACGCCATGTCAGAGAAGACCACTGTCTCACCTGGATACAACTTCAGGTTCTTGAACCCGTTCCTTTCACATTTCAACCTTAGAGTGAAGTTGGCAGAACTCTAGTGGGATTGTAATGGCAAATGTTCATAAACGTTCATTAAAATATTTGTGAAACAAAGCAAGTTTCTATATATTCAAAAAACTGATTACTTAAAGTTGAAATTGGCCTAAAAAAATACCTTAATAATATATATTGAAACTGTATCTGCTAGTTGGTCAACATCTTTGTCTCTAGGTATGCAAAGTATTTTAAGATGGAGAACGGGACCGAGTATCGCACATTGCTGAAAGCCTATGCCATCAGATTCGATGTGCTGGTTAATGGAGATGTAAGTAAATATGTTTGAGTAGTTTTCTGTATTTTTGTGAGCTAGATATGTTTTTAATAAACGCAGATCAGTGCATTTAATGTCTCAGTACATTTCGGTTTTTCCTTTGCAGGCAGGAAAATTTGACATGATCCCAACTCTTATCAACATGGTTGCTGCCTTCACTTCTGTGGGTGTGGTATGTGTCTCCATAGATTCTGACTCGCATATTTTATTTACTATATTATTTTTTTTCAACTACATGATTGAATCTTAGAAAAACGGTAATATCTATGTATACATTACATAAGGTATAAAATATATGTACAGATGACGTTAAAGTACTGAAATTTGAACTTGTGAGAAGTGAGAAAGTAGCCAGACTGCTGCACATCTTCAGGAACAATCGATTGCTATAGACTTTATTTACTTCCATAATGCAGATGCTTTACAGAAGTCAGGCGACGTTTCAAAGAGCTGCATGCGACTTTTGGTTTACAATGGCTAGCTGGTCTGCATAGTTTTTTGTAGATCATTTAATAAAACACTGTAATTACTACATTACATTTTTCAACATGAATTCATTATTATGATAAAAAAGTGCAATTACTTGAAAACATGTTTACTGATGGACATATGATTGTATTTGTAAATTATCTATGTTTATTAACAATCATTTTTGACACTATAGAGGCCTACTTAACTGAATAGCTGCAGAATTTAAAAAGAAACCATTCGATTAAGCAGAGCGACAATTTTTTTACAATAAATTCCTTATTGTTTTTAGGGCACAGTGCTTTGTGACATCATTCTGCTGCACTTCCTTAAAGGAGCCGATCAGTACAAGGCCAAAAAATTTGAAGAGGTTTGTTAACCCATCACCAGCAACACGATGTCACTGTAATCATTATTCAAACAATCATTCTTGCTCTTTTTCTAGGTATCAGATTCAACTATTCAGGAAAGTAACTCATTATACAGGAGCAGAGAACACAGCCATCTGTCAATCAAACCGGACGAGAAGTTCTCAACTGATTCCGGAGCATTTTCCATGGGACAATATAGTTAACCTGTCTCGTTATGCACAGAATAAATCTACAGGACAATCTATACCAACTAGTTTGATTTATAAATACTTTGATAGTTTACATCTTAAATCCACTTCTAAAGTGAACTGTTTTTTTTCTTAATATTTAAGCATAATTATTTTAACCAAGATAAGTAAGAGATAATGTACATCCAGATGGTTATATTGCAATATAAACTCAGGCACATTAGGTTAGGATTAGGACCATAAAATGTTTTGACCATAAAGGATATTTTATTAAAAAAACATGTCCTCTATCTAACAGTCTTAAACCAAATAATTTTGGTTTACTGGTTGTTTAAAGAAAAAAATTGAAACATCTCTGTATACAAAACCTGTCAGAAGCATATCAACAGACACAATTTTGCTGTGTTTGGTTATTTGCATGGTCTACAAAAAAAATCAATTCAGGAATGTTTGCTGACGTGGGTTTTTTACACACCCAAATGCCATCAACCCTCTTTTTTTGTGTTGATGTTTGTTTTTGAATATAAAGTTATTGTAAAAGAGCAGAAAAAGGAAAGTTATCATATTTGCATGAATTTATGTAGCAAAATACGCACATTGTATATAGTCATTAAATCTTTTTGTCACATATTGTACAGTAAATATTGATGCAGGTCATAGGGAGGCTCAGGGTAATGAAACTAATTTCATGTACATTAATTGTTATTTATATCATAATTCGGACTACTGCTTCATTCTGGCCGACTACTGCCTGTTGAACTGCAAGCACTTTGCTCAATGACAATCTATTCAATGCAGCCTATCAGTTACTAAATTTATAACAAAGGCTTTGCAATCCGCTGAATAGTTTAAACCTCTGCAAAGTGTGGGTCTTAAATATTATATGATAAATAAAAATGCTTTTACACATCAAACCTGAGAACCGGTTTATGATTGATGTGAATTACATTTATTCAAATCTAAAGGCAAATCAGAAGTCAGATTGCAGGCAATATCAATTAACAATTAATTCAACTCTGATCATAAATTCAAAACGTCTAAAACTGGTAAAATGAGACAAAAAATAAAAAGCTGATTATGTAAAATTTGACTCTGGTTTGGTCACCCCGTTGTTACAGGACTTGTTTTTTTTATTTATGTTTGCTGTCATGGTGTAGTTGCCATTATGTAAAACATTACATTTGTCAATGGCTAATCCCCTACATGAACCTAATTGACTTTGTTTTTAGAGAGTTGCTGTGTGTGACAGTCTAAACGTGTTAAAGAGAAGTGGAAAAACAAGGAGCGGTAAAATTAAATGTTACACCTGACTGACATAAGGACAAATGTAAATTCATCTGTATAAAAAAGTTGTTTTTAATAAAATAAATAAATAAAACCCCTGTGCGAGGAAAGGGGGGGAGTTCATCAAAAAAGTGACACATGTAAGACAAACTAAGAATTACTGTGAGATGACAGAAGACGTGGTAAGTCCATTTCTCCAACAAATTCAAACCTCCAAAAAAAGTTTGTTAAAATCAACAAGAGCAAAATGTGTCCTCGTCACCAATAATATTCAAACTGAAGCTACACCACTAAACGTTGAAACCATGGTAAGCAATACACAAGTGATGTATTTTTGTAGAAATGTCCTTGGTTGGCATCTTTCTCTGATCACATTTTCGTTTTCCCAGAGTAAAGCACTAATGAAATCTATTTGGCTGATGACACTTATTTTGGGGAGTGGTACAGTGGTACTTAACAATGGAAAGCGGTAACCTGAAATATCTATTATACATAATTCCAGTATTATAGATGTGACATTTTCAGTCAAAACTTCTCAGACAATGTATTTATTACCAATATATTGAACCATCTGTTTATATTTGACTTAGTCTAAACACACATTTTCTGTTTTAAAAGAAAGAAAAAATCATGAGTTATGGAAGTGACAATACTTTGTAGGATATCTGTAAATTAAAATGTAAATCAGAAGCAATAATACTCAACAAATAGAGAAGGGATGACTCTTCGTAGATAACAAAATGTGTAGAAATATGGACTGTTTTTGGACATGACAATTCACTTACCTGACTATGGAAAACTATGTTTTAAAAATAAAAAGCTCTAGAAACTTTTTCATCTTAAGGTTGACATTTGCATGGAATTGCCCACATACATTATTATACAACAATATGAATGAACCTAAAATTGGGCATAATCTAATCACACTGATTGATAAAAAATCTATACTGTGATACACAACCAGTAAATAATACACCAGAAAATTCACATTCCAAAGACAACAATTAACTGGAAGACACAAAGCTATAACTAGGGTATGCCTAAAATACTTTCCGGGTAATTCTGTCACTTAGATGAGTCAAATTTCTCAGGGCGCTGTCCTCTGCCTTAACCGTGTCCAATGACTGGATATGACGATTGGTTCAGAGTGGGCTGTGTCAAATACTTCTCTACTCCTCTAAATTTTACTGAAGCTGAGGTATGGTGCCATGAAAATGAGCATTAGGCTACATGTCAAATATTCTTACATGATATTCTCAAAATTCAATAAACAAGGCAAAACGATGATTTATACCAGCAAATGATATTGTTTTGATCAAATTTGAGATGAAATACACAGCATTTTAATGTAGTGACTAAATGTTTTTTTTTTTACGTTTCACACCCAGTTTAGCTGTAGAGCCAAAGCCCCTGGTGGACACTTGGTGTCAGTGCATGGACTGCGTGGAAATGAACTGGAACCGTAAGCAGAAAGACAGGGACGTAAAGAAACATAAAGTGTTGAACATTCAATAAAACACAAAGTTGAAAAAAAAGTGTAGAACATTAGGCAATAGATGTTCAAAAAGAAAAACATGAATGAGATGATGATTGAATCCAAGAATTCTTCAATTCTTTGAAATGATGGGTGATAAAAATGGCTGCTGCAGCTATAGTTTAAAGAAAGTTTATACAGAACGGTTTAGTTCTATAATTTATTGGAGAAATCATATATTACAGGATTTAAAATACCCAGACCCTTTTCCACTTTCTCATACTTTGCATTTTTCTCTTTCTTTTTTTAATTTGCAGATGTTGGCAAGTGGAATGATGACAGTTGTTTTGTCAAGAAAAACTATTTACCTTCAAGGTGTCAACAGCTTTGACTAACAATTGAATTAGGCCGGATTACTTTCTTGGGTTCATTTTTAATAGAATTACATGAACACTGTTACCAAGAGTAATGTTTGGTTGCAGGTCAAGATATTTTAAGAATCACTTTACACATTATACAAATAGTTGCAATAAATGGTAACTGAATCTGCTGTAACATCAACCCGTTTGTTCCCATCATTTTATAATCCTAATGTTAAAACTAAAAATGTAATAATTAAAAGTGATTAAATAGTTTTTTTGTCTACTCTTTTTTATGAAATAGTATGAATGTGCAAAAAAACGAGTCAAATAGTCATGTTTAAATTTTAAAATCATGCACATCAGTAGCCACCAGGGGTTGTGTTAAATAAAATTCATATCAACCTTGAATGGGCTCTGACAGGAATTACTAACACATCTTTCTCATTTGTAATGCACTGTAGTGCCGCCAACTGCAATGATCAAATCAGCCATTAGATGACACTATATAAACAGAATTTCATTATTTTAATTATTTAAAAAAACCACATGCTTTTCTACACAATCCAGACACAGAAAGACATTAATTGTAATTTACAGCCATTCATATTTTAGATTTGCAAAGTGTTTAAAAGTAACCAACTTTATGTAAAAGGAACATGTTTGTGGCCTGCTGCTGAAATGAACTTCAGACCATTCAAATGTGAGATTGAGATGTGAGAAAGTGGATGTGGTATCACGCATGAGGTGGCAATCTATTTATCATGTGGAAAGTAAAGACCATCTAAGGCCTTTCTCTGAAAATGGATGCTCTCAATCTTACATGAAAATGGAATCTTGAGTAAATTGAATTAATTAGATTTTAAATAAGCACAAAGCAATCGAGGACATTTGTGAAGTTACTTTGGTTTGCAATGTCAAGTGAAGATTAAAAGAGATTGGCAACTGCATCTAAACCATGTTACAATCTAGCTCGTTCCAAAAACTGCAACATAAAGAGGGAGTCGGACAACAAAAATAAGATTTAAATTAAAAGATTTAAAACTATTCTTTATTGAGATATAGGCAATGAAAAATAATAATATTTTGTGTATGATGAAGACTGATGAACTTCAGACCATTAAAATGTGAGATTGAGGTGTGAGAAAGTGGATGTGCATCACGCATAAGGTGGCAATCTATTTATCATGTGGAAAGTAAAGACCATCTAAGGCCTTTCTCTGAAAATGGATGCTCTCAATCTTACATGAAAATGGAATCTTGAGTAAATTGAATGAATTAGATTTTAAATAAGCACAAAGCAATGTTCTACAATGTTTACACTGTAGAACATAGGCTGGTGAGGACATTAGTGAAGCTTCTTTGGTTTGCAATGTCAAGTGAAGATTAAAAGAGATTGGCAACTGCATCTAAACCATGTTACGGTCTAGCTCGTTCCAAACACCGCAACATAAAGAGGGAGTCGGACAACAAAAATACGATTTAAATTAAAAGATTTCAAACAATTATTTATTGAGATATAGGCAATAAAAATTATAATATAAATCATCTAGGGGAGAAAAAAGAAAATATGTTAATCATATATTCAAATTCAATAGGAGAAAATCAATATTTTAAAGAAAAAAAAAGTATGATAGCAAAGCTTGTCCTCCTGGAAACCAACAACCCAGCTCCCTTTATAGAAAACCAAAGGCATATCAACACCCATGCCCCAAGTGTGCCCAGTTATCTAATCAAGCCACTCAGGCCCAACCCAGCCCGTGCACTGGCAAAGAAAGGCCTACGGAGGGCGCAGGGGGTCGTAACACCACCCTCCCTAAAAAGAGGTTTACAGTATAGTAACTTAACCTATAGACATAAAACAAAAGACTTCTGTGATGCATCCATTTCTCCTCTTCATCCTGGGCTCTAGGAACAAGAAAAGAAAACAAGAACACACCCAATAGTCTAGACACGGGACAGCGCATCTACAACAATGTTATCTTTGCCACTGATATGTTTAATGTCTAGTGGGTATTGTTGTAGAATTAGACTCCAACGCATAATGTGTTGGTTTTGATTCCGCGTTTTATTAATAAACACCAAAGGGTTATGATCCGTATATGTGACTATAGGGCTAAATGGCCTGGATAACCCAGGCCTGGATGACCCCAGGTATACTTCGAAGTGTTGAACGGCAAGAATTAGAGCAAGTCTCAAGAAAACGATAGCAGAGCAGGCCCACTGATGCTGGTTAAACTTAGAAAATAACATACTGGATGTTCTATGCCATCCGAGCTTACCTGCATTAAAACGGCACCAGCCCCACTCTCACTGGCATCCACTGCAACTGAACGGATTGTTAAAATTTGGAGCCAAAAGTACAGGAGCTGTAGCCAACAACATTTTTGCATGGTCAAATACCTCATGGCACTTCTCTGACCATACAAAAGACACTTTGACACTAAGAAGATCAGTCAACGGCACCACGACAGAGGCAAAGTTTTTACAGGAGCCTCTATAATACCCTGCCATACCCAAAAACCTGCGAAGTTCATGTCGGTTTTGAGACACAAGGAATTCACAAATAGCCTCAATCTTCGCTTCCACAGGTCTAACCTGCCCACCACCCACTACCTTACCAAGATAAGTGACCCTGGCTTTTCCAAACTCACACTTGGCCAGGTTTATAGTAAGATTCGCAGCGGTGAGACAAGAAAAAAATTGCTTGATTTGTTACCAGTGACCAGAAACCACTGACATAGACTAAAACATTCTCTGATGTCTTCGCAGCACCCCATTCATCTGCTAAAACAGCTGTTGGCCCTCTTACAGTATGCCCAAAGATTAGTTCATTGGGGCTAAATCAAGCGCTCTCTTGAGCAACTTCTCTGATTGCCAAGAGTAGCCAGGGTAGGCCCTCTTCCCGATCAGACCAAAACTCAACACAGTAAGAACGTAAAAGAGACTTTAATGTCTGATGGAAGCATTCAAGGGCTCCCTTGAATTTGGACTTTGAGGATGGTATGCACTTGATATATTGTGCCTAGTTTCTAGCTGTCGCTATGCTTTAGAGAACTGCTTGGACATGAAATTGGACCCTTGGCACTTTGGATAACCTTAGGTATCCCAAAGATAGACATGAAGTTAGTAAAAGCCTTTAAAACAGATTGTGATGGACCTTAAAGGATATGCCGCGGGGTAACAAGTAGACTGACATAAAACAGTTTGTAAAAAACTATGTCCAGCTTTTGAACGGGGCAAGGGACCACACAGTCGATAAGCAGATGCTCAAAGCGGTTTGCTAGAGCAAGGATAGGCTATAAAGGAGCAACGGGAACACTCTGTTTGGGCTTACATATCATCTGACATGTATGACAGGTTTTTACATAAGATGACTGTAGCAATGTTCATATAAAAGGAGGAAGGAGGCAGGAACCGGCGAACATTAAATAAACTTTTTACTACAATAACCAAACAACAATACCAAAGTAAACGGCCGGCAGCCACCTCACAGTCGACTGCCGGCTACACAAACATAACTAAAACACATAATGTCCAGGCCTGGTCCTCTCTCATCGTACCTTCCTTTCGCTCCTCCTCTTATGCTTCCGGAGCTCCTCCATGAGAGATTCCTCGCGTCGTTCCCTCACGGCTCTCGTCCCGCCTCCCTCGTCACAATGACATAACCCTCTTTAATTTTGGCCAGAAGAACCTGTGTATTATCCTATTATAAGTCTTCCGCACACTAGTGTGTACCGCTATACCATTATGAACCAGTTCTAACACAGCTCTTCTGAACTTAGTTGGTACAACAATCTGCAACACAGGGTATAACAAAAGAATCCCTGTTTGATACCCACTGACGGCATAACAAATTCTCATTCATAAAATGGCGTGGGGACTCCATCTCAAGAGTTTCTTTAGATGGGGCTAAAGCTAAGAAAGGTTTAAGAGAGGGGTCAGCATCCTGTTCAGTTATCAACTGATCACGAGAAACCTTGAACAATTCAGTCAACGAACAAACATCCATCTCATCTTTCAATGTTGTGAGAGTTAAATCCCCATAAGCCATTTCAGTGTCAGTGTCTTTACTCTCACCTTTCACACCCAGGGAATCTTCGAAATGAGTAAAGTCTTCATTTGTATGATCTACAGAGATCTCAGAAGAATTATTCTGCTCTGCCTCATCAGCCTCAGATGAAGTCATAAATGTGTCCTCTAAAGACGCCAAATCAGGAACTAACCCCAAGGTCCTGCTGTTTTGCCATAGCACGTGTGACAGCACATGCTGGAAACACACAGGGATGTCTGCGCACACACTCGTCAGGCATCTGTGGTGCCTCAGGTATAGCCACCACTATAGGTCGAGACACTAAGTCCCTAAGTATGTGGACATATAGCTAGATCTGGCAAAGACTCAGACCCATCTGTGATAAAGGGAGCATAGTCTATTTCAATGCTGTCTTTAGACTTGATGGTGTAGTCATCTGTAAACAATTAAATTTTCCCTCACTTTTTCTGCCAGACAAACCATTATCATAAGTAATTAAGCCCACAGACGACCCCTTTCTATTAAGAGCTGAACAGTCAAGACACCTTGTGGCTTACCTTCTTACAATAAAAACAAGTAATCCCTATCTTGCCTGTAGGAGAACGGCTGGAATTATCAGAAGGAAGGGACCGTAAGGAGTTAGTGTAAGGCACTAGCAAACACCCCTCTCTCAAAAAGCTGTTTTTTAACAGCAATTACTTACGTCTCTTTTCATTTGTTTTCCTGAGAAGTGATTATTAATTCATAATGCTGAGCAAGTTTGTATAACTGATCTTTAGTGAGCTTTACCAACAACTCCTCTGATGGGCTAGCGGTATTTCAACATGCCCTATTCCACGTCCAGGTGAAAACCCTGTCGACCAGTCACAAGGTGAACAGATACATGTCATGCGATTGAAGAACCTGTTGCCAGGCCCTCACTAATCCAAACTCTCGCCAAATTTACAGTGATTAATAACACCTGACCTTACGCGGCGTAGTGACGCATTAAGAGGGTGGAGCAAGCAAGTTCACATGAGAGAACCGGTGTAACAAGTTCAATAGGTAGGAAGGAAGAGGTTGGCTGGACTACTGGCTTTATTACGATCAAACATACACAAAACTTAACAGATACTGGTGTTCACTTAGCACCCCTTTAAATTGGAAGTATTTAGCAAAGTCCTTCGATAGTTGCTTCTTCCACGATCGTTCCTCCCAGAGTCCACAAGGCCAGTGAGCAGTCCGTCTCTCTCTCAATCCCACTCTGTCTTCGCGGTCCTTAAATGCGGTCTCTCCACTCCCTTACTGGAACGAGACGCAGGTGTTCATCATTTGCACTTGTCCCACTTACTCACCGCTCGTCTCCCAGCTCTCTCTGCCGCTGCAGACCTCGCTGAACCACGCCCCCCTCGCCACATACCCCCACCGCCCGACTCAGGCCGGGGAGCCATCCGGTCTGCAGCCCCCCCCCCCCATTTCTGGAGAGAAAGTCGGCCACAGCCATCTGTGCACCCGGCCTGTTGACCACCTGGAACTTAAAAGTCTGTAAAGCTAGATACCAACGGGTGATCCGGGCGTTGGTATCTTTCATGCGGTGGAGCCACTGCAGAGGAGCGTGGTCCGAACAGACGGTGAATTCCCGGCCCCGGAGGTAGTGTCTAAGGACGAGAATGGCCCACCTGATGGCCAAACACTCCTTCTCTATGGTACTGTACTTAGTCTCTCTCTTAGAGAGCTTTCGACTAATGTACAGCATCGGCCGCTCCTCACCCCCCACATCCTGGACCAGGACGGCACCCAGCCCTCTGTCCGACAAAATCTGCCTGCAACCTGGCCACGTCAGCGAGCTGGGATGGCGAGAAGTGATCCCCCTGGAGCCAGAGCGAGAAATCGTAATTTGGTATTCACTTCTGGCTCGAGATCTTCCTCTCCACTCATTACTATCGCCAGCATCACTTGCGTCTGCCTCACTCCACTTTTTCAGGAGATTGAGGTGGTAAATCTGATGTGCTCTGCTCCTATCCGTTCATACTACTTCATAATCGAGATCTCAGACTTGCCGTGTGACATCAAACGGCCCTTGCCACTTCGCAAGTAATTTTGAACTCGACGTTGGGAGTAATACAAGCACTTTCTCTCCCGGTGTAAATTTTCGTAACTTGATTCCCCTGTTGTACAGCCGGCTTTACTTGTCCTGGGCCTGCAGCAAATTCTCCATGGATAGCCACCCCAGTGTGTGGAGTTTTGGTCAGGTCAGGTCCAGGACATATTGAATTTCGTTCTTGCTCTGAGAAGGTCCGTCCTCCCAAGACTCTCTTAGGACGTCCAAAAGCCCTCGGGGCTGGCATCCGTAGAGAAGCTCGAAGGGGGAAAACCCAGTGGAGGCTTGAGGGACCTCCCGTACAGTGAACAAGAGGGGTTCCAACCATTTATCCCTATTTTTGGCGCCCTCGTGAACAAATTTACGAATCATGGTTTTTAATGTGAGATTAAACCGTTCCACCAGACCGTCTCTTTTTGGGTGAAAGACGCTGGTGCGGATCAATTTAATGCCCAACAACTCATAAAGTTTGCGTACCATACGTGACATGAATGCCATGCCTTGGTCCGTGAGGATCTCCCTGGGGCTCCCCACGCGGAAGATATTGTGAAACAGCGTGTTGGCAACACTCTTGGCAGAAATGCTCCGAAGCGGCACTGCTTCAGGATATCGGGTTGCATAGTCCACCAGGACCAATGCAAATCAATGTCCTCTCGCTGATCGATCTAATGGCCCAATGAGGTCCATACCAATTCGTTCGAAGGGGACCTGCACTAATGGAAGAGGGCGCAATGGCGCTTTTGGGGAGGCCAGTGGGTTAACCAGCTGACATTCGCAACAAGAGGCGCATCACCTGCGCACATTCTTGTGAATGCCCAGCCAAAAGAATCGGGTCATTATACGATTAAGTGTTGTCGTTTGCCCTAAATGTCCCACCATGGGATTACAATGAGCCACCTGGAACAACATTTCCCGACACCTCTTTGGCACTAACACTGGCAACAGACTGATAGTTGAAGGGGAGGAGATAATGGATGCTCCGCCAAGGCCGTCTAACATACGTCATCTAAGATGGATAGTCATTACAGGAAGGAAGTGCATTTTCATATTTTAACCAAAGATTATGAGGGCACATGAATTTTAAAAAGAGAATAAACCACATTGATGAACTATTTACAATAAATGCTGCAATATTTCATGAAAAAATATTGTAATTTTTAATTTCACTGGGACTTTAATCCAAATAAAAAATATTAAACAAAGTATAATCAAGCCAAAATATTTGATGGTACAGAAAACAAATCTAAATACAGCTCCTACAGTCTCCCTGAGTGCTCTCCATTTGCAGTTTTAGCATATTTATCCAAAAGGCACAATCCCAATATAGCAAAGAGATCTCATGGCAAATGGAAATAAGTCCTTGTTTAGTGGATGTTACTCCTACCGGCAGCAAGCCACTTATATTTAGTTTGTGCATTATTGAACACACACCCACACAATATGTCTTTACTTTGTTACTTTCTGAGAAACACAGATACATGTGCATAGATTACATAAGATATTGCATGCTCACAATCTGTTTTGTGACACAAAATAATAACAGTTCTCGGATATCTCTGCAAAAGCTCATCCAAATCAGGTATTTTAAAAAATGTGCATGTTGTGAAATTAAGAACAGAAACAGAGCATAAAGACAAATGCTGAAAGAAAGGGAATGCTGGTGGAAAAGTGTACCGCCTGACCAAAAAAGTGATCACACACTCACACATTTCATGGTCTTTAGCTTTTATCTAAACGCACATTTGGGGCCTGCACATTTGTGGTGCGGCAACAACCTTATGCAACGTAAAAATATACTTGTCCCGCAATGTGCCCCTTCTGAAACACTGTAACGTGATCACAGAAAATGTTCCAGCATGGATATTTAAGAAATGAGAAGTTATACACTGTCTGAAATAACTGTTGTCTGTTGAAACAATCACAGCAATAATGATCCAATCGTTACCTTTACAAATGTACTTATTTCAAATGTTGGTTGTTTTTTGTTGGTTGTTTTTGAACAAAAGTTAAATAAAAAATGAAGACAAAAGTATGTGGAGACATTATAGGTGGCATACACTATAAACTCTTCAAACTATACGCTCGTGTGACGTGTCAACTTTTTCTAAAATCCAAAGACAACAGGGTGAGTAGCCACAGACTGTAAACTGTAAAGTTAAGGGCAGGCACTGTATAGTGTCTATGTGTGAAAGAGTTTCCTGTGTGATTTAGAGAAGAGGGAGGAGTTGTGAAAATGAATGGTATAAAATAGGTAGCACAAGGTGAGGAAAATGCAAAAGTTACTGTAAAGAGAGATAGAAGATAAACCTGGAAGATGGTAAGTCCTTCTTCTTTCACAAATATCGTTTGCATCCAATAAATAATTGTGTAATTTAATTATTCTTGCATAAATGATGTCTATTTCAGTGTAAAAAAAGTCATAATAGCAGTAAATATAGGCCTATCTAAACAGATGTTTTATTCTTCAAAGAGTTTAATCTTAACATTATTGTTTTGTTGAGAATTTGTAACTCATATAGGGCCTATTGCTGTACACTATATGTGGAAGACACACTTAAAAAACAAAGCATATTACCTGAACAGCACTTATTTTGTTTATAAAATGAATAAAACTATATTATTTCATGCAATTTGGCAAAACACTAATTAAAATGTTCTCTTTTACAGTATAAAGCAGGAACAAGGTTTATCTGGCTGTTCACACTTCTTTGGGGGACTGGTAACTTTTTCACTGTGAAGAGAGGTATTTTTTTATTCATATTTTAATACATTATTTGTTGACGAAAAGGTCATGATGTGTCCTAGAAAAATAATTCAATGATTTATGTAATTCTGTCATTTAGGTGGTTCGGCCGGCTATGTGAACGTCACAGCATATAGTCAATTGCCTAAAGAGTGTAATGTGGATGGCTTTAAAAATTGGTTCAATGTGGACAAGTTCTGCGTCCAATACTTCAGTAACCCTCTAAACTTCTCTCAGGCAGAGGTAGCACTGTGACATTTATATTCTGCATATGTCGCATTATTTTACATCATACAGTATATAGGATATTTAGGATAACTATTATAGTTATTACAAATTTGTTCTGTTTACCCAGTTCAGCTGTAGAGCTAAAGCCCCTGGTGGACACCTAGTGTCAGTGCATAATAGAAATTCTAATTATGATTTGCTCGCCATTGTGATGAAGTTTAACCCAAAGAACCTGCGCATCTGGCTTGGAGGATATGAATTTTTCAAGGTAAAAAAAAGAAATGTGTAGAGGCTCAAAAATGAGGAGAAATATTACATCACATATACACTGTTTTTTCACCCCTTCAGTCTGGTAAATTTCTTTGGATTGATGGTACTTTCTGGGACTATCAAATTTGGACACCTGGGGAGCCCAGCAGCCTTTTCACTAGCCAGGAAGAATGTGTGGAGATGAACTGGAACCGTAAGGGTCGAAATGGGTTCAGTGAAAAAAGCAGAGAATTTAGGGAGCCAGATTAGTACATAAAAGAATACATTTACAAAATATTGTTCACAAAAAGACACAAGTATTTTTCACATTCACAAAAATGAGTTTTACAAATGCATAACCAAATTAACCTTAACAATTTATTTTTGTTTTTAATATATTCAAATGGTCAATTGTTTGTGGACTTCTTCAGATTTCTGTCAATGGGCGAGGCATGCTTTGTGAATTTGTGTTTTAGATGTCTTTAGCCAGTCAAACAACATTAGCCAATCACATTAAAATTACATAAAAAGAAAAAAATATTATGGTAAAAATGTTTTTGTTTGTGAAGATTGTGCTATCATGGGTTTGATTCCCACAAAACAAAAAGTGTTGCTTTGAGTAAAGGTGTCTGACAAACATAATATATAAGTAATTACTAAAAAATACGCAACAATACCTAATATCAATCATTTTAATCTTTACACACATTTTAGTCATGTTTATAAATAGAGGTGATATGACATTTGATAAGAGGTCCGTTTTTTTACTAAACAAAAGGTATATTAATCTCCCTCTTTCTCTTTCATTTTCAGATGTTGGCAAGTGGAATGATGACTCTTGTTCAGTCAAAAAAAACTACATATGCGCCTTCAAACGAAAGGGTCTCATGGATGAGTAGACTGAGACCTGAGATAATTTTTCACAGCATTTAACATTCTGCATATTTGTTTTCTCTTCCGCATCAACAAAAACATTTACAAAAATAATAACATTCCTTTAAAATAATAATAAAGTACTATTGCAATCACAAGAATGAGTTTTTATTTTTATTTTGAATGTATAATGATGATAGAATACTGTAAATGTTTCTAGCACGTGTTTTAAAATGATTTTTTTTGTAAAAACAAGTATATATATATATATAGTAAGTTAGATAATATTTTTTATGGAATTTTACACATACTTCACTTTGAATTTTTCACTTGAGTGGTCAAAGTGGCATATTGTCGAAAGATGAGGCTTTCAGGACAGTGTAATCTGACAGGAACTAAGAGGGAATCTCGTAGAACTTGCTGTTCAGTCTTTGTGCCTTTTCTGAGAATGACAAGGACGAAAATATATATATTTGAGGTTTGCTGTACAGTATGTTCTCATTCAGTACAAACTAGAGGTCGACCGATATTGGATTTAGCCGATAACGATAAGGTGGTCAGTACCTACCGATTAATTACCAATAGTTTTTAGCAATGTTATAACTTCTTAAGATAACGTTAATAGGCAACTAATGTTAGCGCGCTCTCAGCCCTGTCGGCAAAAATACGGCTGTTCCCCATTAAATGCAGGCAGCATATAGTTAATAAATTAATTACTTTTTAACATCATGTTTACTGCAACTGGCTCTACCTTGTCATTGTAAAACTTTTAAACCCCCATCTGATGTATTCCGCTCCGTGCAGTCTGTGGTCTCGCGTCTCCTAACCATAAACTGAATCGCTCCAAACCAAACAGGCAGTCAGTTTTATTTCCACCTCTAGAGGTCGCTGTTTTACACTATACTCGAAACTCTCCACCTACATATCACAGTAGAGCTTTCCCTGCTTTTCCTCTGGATCAAACGCAACCAGGAAAAACTATCGGTGGGGATTATTGCCAATAGCCGATAGTTCAAATTATCGTTATCGGCTAAAACGATTAATCGGTCGACCTCTAGTACACCCCCCCACCCCATCCACGACTTTTCTTACCTTTTCTGTATTTTTTAGGTGGTCGGTGTGGTCTCTTTTTGCTTAAACGAATTCGACTTTTGAGGGCAGAGTTGTCCAACAATTCCAGTGCCTTCATATGAGACAGAAAGAGATTTCTGTTTCATTATTTATGCATATCCTGTATGTTTTATTTTTATTTGAACAGATTTAATTCACACTGTCTCTTAACTCTTTGGTTAACATTGCTGGTCCGCCAGTAATATGGCGGCACAAATATTAGCGCCACACTGGTTCCCTTGACAAAAAGTTTTACAAAAATATGTCATCCCTACGGTACTCGATTGTACCCATGCCACTGGTTAAAACAACCCACATATTTTAGAGTTAAGCTGGATACCAGTATCTCCAAAAATTACTTTTTGCACACTGATAGATCTCACCTTGACTGTTGAAAAGTCCAGATAAACGTCCAATGACCTCCTTTCCATTAATAGAAAGTCATATTTGGGAATCACGAACGTGCCCATACAGTCATAGACATCATCAGAGTTATTTGTCTCACTGGATATCCTGCGTTGCCTTTGTTGTTTTGCAGCATTTGATAGCAGGGCTTTAGGAATAGCAAAAATGTGTGCATTCGGCTCAATTTCTCTTTCAGGCAAGTGTCTGTTTTCTTTTCTTTTATTATCCAGCTCACTTATAGTCTCATCATCTTCATTAATAATGTCTTGTTTCACATCTGACTGCTTTTCATTTCCATCCTCTGTTTGGTTCTGCTCTGTTGTCATCTGATGAAGCTCAGTATTTTTGTCTGGATGGACAACATCATCTGGCATTGCTTGTTTACCAGCGTCTTTCTGGGGTGAACTGGTTTTGCTGGGCAGATAAGGCAACCATTCCTCCCCAGTGAATACTTCCTCCATTAAGTTGATTGGTTCAAGGTTGAGTTCAAAGTCTCTTAAGGTGAACATTCTTTTGAAAATGATCATAAACGTTACATAGAATTTAACCCTGCATTTAACTTCAAGTATAGATGTACAGTAAAATGTTATTATGTTTAATGTTCTTTAACACCATGGTTTAAAGACCAGTGTGATCTGTATTTTTATCCCTAGATGCATTATCCGTAAAATCCATTGTGATATTATTTGCCTCATACGATAATGATTATACTAACAAGTGGCCTTAGGAGTCAGCATTTACAGCTGTCTGATGTTGAAAGCATGTTTGTGTTTGTGTCATTAAAAGGAATCTCACAGAATGAGAAATAAGACAAGCTGTGATTGGGTACGTTTTTGATTTAAAGGGATAGTTCACCCAAAAATGATAATCTCTCATTTATTCTTTCATCATTTGCTCTTCCTCATGTCATCCCAAACCTGTATGACTTTCTTCTGCAGAAGAAGATCATTTGAAGAACATTGATAACCAAACAACATTGTCCTCCATTGACTTCTATTGTATAGACACAACACCACTGAGACATTTCTCAAAATATTTTTTCCAGAAGGGTTCCAGAAGAAATATACAGTCATACAGGTTTAGAACGACATTAGAGGGTAAACAAATGTTAACAATTTAATATTAATTTTTTATGTGAACTGCCCCTTTAAGAGAAAAATAATTGTCCATGGTTAACATTACACAACAGGACATTCCGGTTGTGTTCTAAAATAAACGACAGTCAAACTGTGACTTGTGTTTTCAACTATTTCAGGTATGCCTGTATGTGATTTGTCTGAAGGTTTTTTCCATAAACATGTTCCAGAAGGAAACCCAGAGTATACACAGTCTTTTGGGTTACCCCACAACTGATTCCCAACTAAACAATTGTATTGTCCTGTTAATATTACACCTAAATAAAAAAATGTAAATGAAAGTATATCTGACCTTTTTAAGTGAACATATCTTCCCCTTTTGGGTGGCAGTGGTGGTGGACTCAATGGTTCTTCAACCTCCATTTCCATAGAACTCAACTGGTTATTCATTGTGATTTCAAAAACAATGCAAAGGACAAGTTGAGCTATCTGTTTATTTATAATGTAATAAATAATCTAGAAATTATGTGAAAGACCAGAAGGTCACATAAATAAACATACAGACTGTGCCTCTTCTTCCACACTGTCTTGACTGCTCTTGCTGCCAATATGCACACGATTGGGTTTTTCCTTGAGCATTCCCACCATTTTCTGAGTAAAAGTCTTCACTTTATTTTTCATTCCTTTATTTTGAAGTTTGGACATATCATGTTCCCATTCTCCAAAGCTCTCTTCAATGCATGAATCCTTTCGTCCTGTTGGGGAACTTCCTTTGATCAAGTTGCCGGAGTCTTTTATTGACCCTTCAATTGGATCTTCATATTCATTCAAGTTTGAAACACTTGGAGCTGAGAGAGGTCTAGGTTCTTTGGGCTTTTGGATCAGACACGGACCTTCTGGATCAGAAGCAGACCTTCTTGACCTGCCTGTAACATTTACATGTCTTTGACGAGTTAACTTAGTGACTGAACCACAAGCTTCATCTTTCAACTCTGTTTGTGAAACATCATCTCTTTTCGAGGACTTTGGAAGGTAAAATGTGGATGTACATGACCGTTGAGAAGGACTCTCCTTCTGACTGTTATGCAATAATGCAGCTCCAGCCTCCATGGGTTCCTCCATTCTAAGCTCTTTATCATCTTTCTTCCGTGTTTGAATGTACAAAGGGGGTAATCTTCTTTCCAATGTAGGAACCACATCTGGAAAACCCTTGAAATCTTCATCAGCTTTATTTATGTCCTTTGTTTCTGACTTTTTAGTTATTTCCTCATCAACATCGGACCTGACTGTGCTATCCAATTCATTTTGTTCTTCACAAGTTGTTTCTTCTTCCAACTCCAGAGAACTAGACACATTTTGACTGGTCGTGTCTGGGTGCACATGTAAATGTGTTTTTGGACTTTCATTTATAGTCAGATTCATCAACATAGACTCCAGTTTAACATCGTCCGGCAGATCATTATTCTGCATCAAAAGAAAAGATGTGATTTAATTTAGTTTAAAGCTCTGAGAATTCCTTTACATGTTGAGTTCTGTGGAGTTCACAAGTACAAAAGAAACAACGAAATATACAAAATAATATTTTGTAAATCTTATCTTTACCCATTCTGACTCGCGTTTATGTTTCATACCTCAGATATTTGTCTCTCCATAGTCTTTCATCTTCATTCTTCCATTACTGAGCCAAACCTTCGGTCGCTTCTTCACTTTAGGTTTCACTGGATTTCATGTATAATCTTCAGTCTCTGTGAGTCAATCCAGAGTCTGTACCATTTACCGAACAGCTCTGCAGCCTGTGTGAAACACCTTGTCTATTTCCTTAGAGACTCTTAGCCTCTTGTTTTTTCTGTCGGTCTTTTCCTTTTACAGTAAACTTTCACTCTCTTGACTGGCAAAACCTGTTTTTAAATCTTATCTTAAGATTCGTCTTTTCATAGCAGCCGAGATAATTTAAGTGCATTAATGCTGTTGTTCCGACAGTATGCATACTGTATGTGCATTACATGTGTTAAATTACTATTTTATTTTGAACTAATTGTAATGGGACTTACTTACAATACTTATTTCCTAATGTGCATTAAATGTGACTTCCTGTTTAGCTAAGGAAACTGCAAAAAACAGCAATTGATTTAAAAGTGTCTTTCATGCTTTTATGTACCATTAATTTAAAGTGTAGATCTCAGATTTATAAATTAGGCTAAAGAAACTTATGTGAACAGATCATACAAAAACATTTCCAGAAACTTTGTGTTATGGGCGGAGGATAGAAGCTAGAAGCCCATTGGTCAGACAACCCTGACAAACAAGAAAGTCTGAGTTCCCTAAGCCTCTGGTACTTTTCATATTTGCCCTACATCTTAGATTATTTTGCTGTACATGATTTATGTTTGTTTCTAGATGTGCAGATATGATAACACCCTTCACTAACAAACAAGTTGAGCATGGACACCTTAGAACGAAATAGACTAGTGCAGAAATATTGAAGAGTACTCTGGCAAGTTGGCAACCAATGATTTGTTACACTGGACGTCACGTGGTCTACATTGCGGAAGACAAACAATGTTTTCAGACTTTGTACATATCTCCTAAACTCCACAGCTATTTCCCCAAATCGGACTGTGTCTTTTTTTATCTGAATGCAATCATGTCAGCAGTTGTTGACGTCCTGATACCCTTCGTGCTTTGCATAGCGCTTGCAAACACTGACATTTTCAACGAAGTTCTGGTGGACGTTACTTACGATCACTATGCGGAGGAAAAAGTCGACAATCTGCCCGCCTTCCTGGCTATGCCGTTCAACTGCCTGATAAATTTAGGATACATATTATTGGGTATCTATTGGCTCCTTCAACCGGTAACAGACTGTAAAGACAGCCGTGCAGTCGCCTATGCCAAGAACGTATTCGCGCTCATGGCAATCGCGTACGGGCCCGTGCAGTGGGTGCGTTTGTCCACCTTGCGCCGCGCACCCTCAGTTTTGGACCAGTGGTTCACTTTTCCAATTTTTGCATGGGTGCCGGTGTGGTGTAATGTCATTGTTAACGGCTGGTCGTCTCGTTACACCATAATAGTTGAAACGTGTTCAATTCTCAGCTATGGACTGGCGCTATTACACGACCGTGGATTTGAAGTTGCATTGGGTTGCCACATCGCCTTCGCAGTGTTTAAGGGTGTCCAAGCGCAGAAGAGTCACGGAGATGCTGTGTCTATGCGTTACTTTTGTTTGGCTGCGCTTTCCTGCTTTGGTTTTGTGGTTCTGAAGCTTCTGGATCATACTCTTGCGGAGTACTGGGTGTTTCAAAATCTCACCGGACATTTCTGGTCCAAAGTTTGCGACATTCTTCAGTTCCATTATGGTTTTTGTTTTCTCACGCACCTCAGTAAAAAAACTCCATAAACGATCATGAACGAAATGTTAGCGTGTATAATAATATGGAATAAATACAATATACACACCTGAAGCAAACTCCTGCTTGACCTCCTGTTTTTAATTAAGAGTGTTACGTAAAGATAATGTGGTAACACTTTACAATAAGGTGCTAATTATTAACAATTAGTTAATGCATTCGGTAAGATGAACTAACAATGAACATTTATTAATGTTAGTTCGTGTTAATTTCAGCATTTTCTTACTAATACATTATTGAAATTAATGCACCATGAACTAACGTGAATAACTGTATTGACATCAGGCGCGTCGCACCCGTGGGGGATGTGGGTGTTTTAACACCCACACTTTTCCCGGTGAGAGGGTTCAACACCCACACTTTTTCTGCAGTTTTTCCGCAGTTTTGCACAAACGCCTTACAGCCGTCGCTCCTCCGTTTCTCTGGCCGCTCTGTGTCTGAGCTCGCTGCGACTGCCTGCTCTCCCCTCCCTCTCAAACATGACACTGGCTTTGAATGTGACCGGCTGATGATTGGCTGTTCTGCCTTAAGTCCCGCCTCTCTTGGTGTGTTAGATTTATCGGTCAGCTCGTGCTGAGGAGGCGGGAATTTATGGTTATCGTTATTTACATCTCCCTTTTCCAGGTACTTTGAATGAGTGTTTATGCTTTTGAGGTTTTTAAATAAGCTTGATATGTGTTTGGGAAGATGTTCTGTTTGTTTTGTTGACATGTCGAGTGTTTTCTGTATTATATTTCGTTTTTTAGACTAATGCTAATTGCTAATTGGGATATTGTTCAGCAGCTAGCTAAATTCGGTTATGTATGTGGCATGCAATGTATAAAGTAACTGTGATGAAGAAGGCAGGGAATTGACGAGGAGGAGGGACACATTGTCATTGTTAAGCAGTGTATTTATGGGTTTATTGCCAGTGCAATTGATTTTGATATTTTGAGCATTGTTTGTTGATTAGCTGAATACTTTTGTGGATACTTACCTGTTGTGTTTGATTGTACCTGTTGAGGAGAAAAAAGTGAGAAATGATGTCATTGTTTGCATACCTGTTGAAGAACTATGAAAGAAAAGTGTATATTATTTTAATGTTTAAAAACAGTAAATTGTTACATTATTTATACCACCAGAGAAAAAGCTTTGTGTGGGCGTTTTTTTTCTTTTTGTTTTTTTTAGTGCTGTCAATCGATTAAAAAATTAATCGGATTAATCACACATTTTTTCTGTGATTAATCACGATTAATCGCACATAACTATTATATTTTAAAATATACTTTTACATTTTAATAATTTCACATTTAATCTTCAAATTGATGTAGAAACAACATATTTCTTTAACAGCATCATTTTATGAAAGCTAACATTTTGATATTAGTACTGTAACTGATGTCTCTATTAAATTGATTATTTTAACATGAATTATAGCCATTCAACAGCATAATTGAGAGCTCAAGTAGGAAACATACAGGAATTGAAGGACACTTTACAGTCTTTATTAATGCTAAATTATAAATTAAATGCAGAAGAATTCTCATTAAAGCTACAAAATCACATTGATTTCTTCTTTTATTTTGTTCTTTGATTAACATTAGTGACAGGAGTCACAGCAGCACGTTTAAGAGCGCGGCCCCTTTAAGAGCTGTCTCAGTACGCAGATCTGACCGTCACCGCACTCCCATTTTCACAACTCTTTGCATTCATTTAAGATTTTATTTTACACTTTGAAGTCTGTGCTTAAGAAAATGCTAGACAAAACGGGCTTTCTGACATAATCTTGTGTGGTTTTATCCATTCAAGCACGAAAGAGAACTGAACACGGATGCGCTGTCTGACAGAGATTCACCGACGCAGCCTTCAGCCCATGACTGTTTACACCAGACTGGACCTCGCGTTGCGTTTTGCCGCGTCCCACAGTTTAGAAGCTATCTATCTCCATTGAACGCGTCAAAGCAACTGTTTCAAATCGCGCTTAAGTGGTTTAAAAGCCTGTACACGAATAAGAGCGTGATTACATAATGTAACGCTAGACAAAGGATGACACAACAAACGGATGCTGCGTTAATTGCGATAAATATTTTCTCACGCGTTAATTTGAAAAAGTTAATCGCATGCGTTAACGCGTTAACGTTGACAGCCCTAGTTTTTTTATATCTCCCCTTCTCAAGGTGCAAGTAAGCCAAATTTAGCAGTCACTGTCCTCAGACCCATGTCACTATCAAGCCTACCACCGAGTGTGTTTTTATACTTTTCTAGTATCACTCATTTAAATGGGAAGCTTTTTATATCTTGTATGTTATACCTTTTGTACCCTTCTGTCATTGTAGTCATCGTTTTTTATTGTTAACAAACAAACCACATCCATCCCCCGCACTTTTGAAAAGCTTGCTACGCCCCTGATTGACATTAACATTAATGAATAAATGCTGAAAAACGACATTGTTCATTGTTAGCTATGGCTTTTACTGATGTTTACAGCACCTTATTGTAAAGTGTTACCGATCATGTTTGTAGATATGGACAAATGAGGTTTATTTTATTTGTACAAAGAAAGTGTACAAATTTCTCAAATCTATTGTACAGTACCTCAGTAATATTCACAGCAGTCCACACCTTTCACTCTCCTATGTTTTTATGTGGGTGAAATTAAAGCATTTGATATTGTAAATGTCTCATCAAGTCTTTAGCATATTAACATAACAGTAAATCTTAAACAAGACCCATAAAAGTTTTTGATATTTACATTTAGTCATTTAGCAGACGCTTTTATCCAAAGCGGCAATTTAGGCTAATTATCCTCTTTAACCCGAAAGGGGCACATATGTAAATGCATAATGTTATAACATACCGACTTGAAGCCTATAATTTTGAACTTGATAAATAAAAACTGTAAACACAATGCGTCATTTGTTACTGATTAAAAGATGTGTTATATTCCCAGTTTTGCAAACATTTTTATAATATTTATCATTTTAGGATTTGCGAATAATACTCATATTTCAAGTTTTGTAATGCCGGTTAGAACTGGCTCAGAATGGTGTAATTTCTTATTGTTCCACAGCAGTATGAGCACTGCCTCTCGGAAGTCTTTATTTGTGCAGTAGATGAAGGGGTTCAAACAACAGTCCAGATACGCCATGACGGATGAAAGTGATCTCAGCCAGTCAGGAGAAGGAGACAGGTCGAGCCTTCCGAGGAGAATTAACTAACAGAAGAAGAATAAACAGAATCATTGCAGCGGAGATAATGTAAGAAGAGTTCTCCCAAAAATGTAAATTGTTATCATTTATTCACCCTCATGTCGTTCAAAACCTGTATATGATTCTTTATGGAACACAAATGATATTTTGGAAATATTTCAGTGGTTTTGTGTTCATACAATGGAAGTCAATAGGGGTTGATGTTGTTTGGTTACCACCTTTCTTCACAATATCTGATTTTGTGTTCTGAAGAAGAAAGTCATTTAGGAATGACATGAAGGTGAGTAAAAGATTGAAGATTTGAATCTCTAACTATAACAATTTTTTTACCACGTTTACCACACAAAGCTGTTATCATTATTTGTAACTTTTCTCACCTCAGATGCAGTAAATGGAGCATAACAGAACAGATACAGGATCACCAGTAGTGGAGTGACAGAAGACAGGTCATCCTCACTACAAAGAGATAAAATAGGCCTACACATGCAACCTCATAACAGGATGAGTCTTATCAAGTTCAAGCCAAATTTCTATGTGCACCAGATGCAATTTTACACACCTGGCACAGTTTTTCCCATATCCTACATAAGTCAGGATGCAGCAGAACAGTATAAGAATTAATGGGACAAAGATGGAGATTGAGAAGGTACAGAGGATGTAAACCAGCATGTCGGAGTAACTGCTTTCCCAGAAAACTGCACACAGCATTTCTGCAGGGTCATACCTGAACCAAGAATAATGTGAGAAATGACATTTTTGAATGTGGATTTGGAAAATCTGATTTTTTAGTTAAATTATGGTACAGACTCACTTTATCCAGTTATAGCCTACCGGCACTGCTCCAAACATAGTTCCAGTACACCATGATGCCAAACATGCTATTGCCATGAGAACTGACAGCCCTTTACCTTTGGAGGGGATACCTAAAAAACGCTGAACACAGAGAACCGCTGAGTTGTAGGGAAGAAGCAGAGAGAAACAAGATGATAGATTTCGTTATTCCAGTTTTGCTCATAATTTCATGCATCCTTTAAGGAATCTGAAGATATAATTTTTTATATAATGTAAGACGAAAATGCAAAATATCGATTTTGTTTTTATGTAGTACTGCTGTGATGCAATAAAGGAAATAAATATTTTCTGCTGATCTATGACAATCCTCATCTTCTCAATTTTAGTATACCTATGCTTCCAAAAGAAGAAGTGATGAAGGTGAATTTTAGCAGACTGACCACCTCACACCATGGTGAGATCTGACCTTCGCTCAGAACAGCCAAGAGAGAGCCACAGATTATGAGAATAGAGCAGAAGAAATCTGAGAGCGTGAGGCTGACAAATGGCAGCCAGTAAATGCACCGAAAATGGTCTTTACACTGTAAAAATAAAGGAAAACAGGATGAAAGTCACTATGTTTTAAAAACATGAAAGGATGACATGATTAAAAAATCTGGAAGAATAACCATAATTACAAAACCATAATTTTCTCATTAATTTGAAGGGATAGTATCTTGTAACTATAACCTTACCACAATTTTAACTACTAAAACCAGTCCATTTCCCAGAACACCTAATACCATCTCCATGCTGAGAATGGGACCAAGCACAGATTTCTCAACTCTGGACCAATACTTCTCCTCTGATTCAGTTATATTATGTGAAGTGTTCACTAAAAGAAAGTTATTAAAACAAGTGCAATTTCAAATTAACAAAAAAAATCACATTTAAAATCAAAGGTCAATGTGAGTAACTAAGCACTATGGTAAAAAAACATACAACACCCTTCTTTATGTTACTCAAGCAAGTCAGTCTATGACACATCACATCACATCAGATTACGATTTGTCTTTCACAAAAAAATGTTAAGTATTTTGTGCAGAAATGATGGACTTACTTTGTCACTGAAGCAGAGAACCACAAATCAACCCAACACTTTACACACCGTTGTTCTGAGGATACGTGATGCTCCAGACACAGTTGGGATTATGTGAAGATGGACGTCACACCTCTCTTTAATTAAATTTATCCTGCCTCATTAAGCATCAGCCACAAAAGCCTTATTCTGCTTTTTTTACAGTGACAGCACTAAATGGTGTGTGTAGCAGAGAATCAGTACAACAGAAAGGATTCTGATTTTTAAATACTTGCAGTATAACCTTATTATATAAACATGTCTATCTCAACCCCAAACCTATTTTCAAAACTTGTATGTCCTATGAGTTCTGTGGCAGTTACTGTGATACATTGGTTTGAACAGTAAAGATCACCACAGAATTATCATGGTACCATGAAACATGAAAGAAACATGATGGGACTTATGTTGTTGTAGCTTAACCTTTTATTGTAAAGGTAAAAACATCATACACACAAATGATATGCTGCTTAAATTTTGATTGTACATAGGCCTATGTTATGTTTAATTGTCATGTATACATAATGTTGAAGACATTGTCAATTAAACTAGAATTTTATTGTAAAATTATATATAAACATTTAAACCAGATAGGAACCACGACAGTCTAAATAAATGACAAGAAAAAATATTTGTATATATTATATCATTTTGTATATAATACAACAAAATATTTAAATTATATCCAATATTCACTTTTCAATTAGCTTTAATTTCTTAAGCACAATATATATATATATATATAAAATGTAATAATAACATAAAGAAAAAAAACTAAATTAAAAGCCGTCGTATGACGAACTAATCTGTGACCTCACTTCCGGCGGACTCCTCGTGCGTTTCCTTACTCGTCCGCTGTTCTGGTTGAGAAGGCCAAATAGCGACTTTCCGGTGAGTGCGGACTGGTTTTTAAACTTTTTACGCTTCTCGTCTTTCTGAGAGATTATACAATGTATTTTGTAGAACTGGTTAAACGAGAATAATTTTTATGGAATCAAACGTTGGTGTAAGGGTTAAAGGAATAATACACGTACAGACAGTGAAAGTCCTTGAGAAATTAACCTGTGGCTAAACTGCTCCCCCAAACACTGTACATGTAACCTTTATAGGTGTTTAACTTTGAGGAATGCACGTGCAAAAAACAAACGTGTATGTGGATATGTATGCATTATCACCGCTGTCTTTTTACCGCTAAATGTGTGAATAGCACGGACGGTCTTGTGCCCCTGCCCTGAACTCATTGCAGTAGTCTTGCATTATCTGACATAACGTTACGGTGACGCAGTTGCGTCAGGCATATTTATGTTGGACATGTTATATGTGTACTGTAAATGGGTTATAGGTATTTATAGATTATGTGGTTCTGAATGTAACAACGGTTAATTTAGCTGATGCCTTGCAATGTAACGGAACCAATGTTTTGGGGTTTTGTTTATTTCCGGTAAGGGGAAGTCAGTCATGATGCACTGTTTTGTATAAGCCCTAGGGGTTAGCCCTGTGTCTCGTTTCTTAAGGCTGCATCCTTGTGTCCTCCAGAGGTATCATTGGATGCGGTATACGGAGGCTTCTCAATTTAGAATTAAACGAGACGTCCTTCGTAGGACATACTGGCAGAAAAGTAAACAGGAAGTACCACGTTGCTATGACAGCACTTTGCACTCAAACACCTGTCAAATTAATAAAATGATTTCTACATGAATTTAAGAGGTAAAACGTTGGTTACTTTCTACCCTAAACAATGCCAAAAGAGTTAAACAAATGTAAAAAAATGCCTTACTGTTTTAAAACTGTTTAAAAATCACTTAACCCTTTTAAACCTATTTACTACATATGCCTGCTAAGATACAAAAAATGTGACACAAATTGTAAACTGTTCACATTTAAACACCACATATTTGGTTGAATGTGCAGCTGTTGCTGTTTATTTAACAGAAGTTGGCAGACGCAAAGAATTGTGGGTTATCTCTAGCAACTAAGGATACACCTCATGTGTCCTCCGAATTCTCGTGAAAGTAGGTCGCATTAGAAGGGTGCCTACAGAGTGTCCTACCTGCTTTTATGAAACGAGACAGCCTCGATGACGTAACAGGCTTCAAATGGGACCTCCGGAGGACACAGCCTTCCGAAACGAGACACAGCCCCTGTTGTGCAACAGTTTGCCCATTTTTATAAAATTTTTACTAACACATTTTACTAAAATTGTTAATGTTATGTGCGAGAATAACTAGTCTAAATCAAATGTTTCATTTAGTCATGCAAAAATAAAGAAATGCATGTATAACATAGTCTTATTTTCTCTTATCCGCCAACCTCTTTTTCTTTATAAAGTGCACATATCTTGAGATGTCTGCAGCATTACGTGTGCTCTACTCTGCATCCAGGCCAGGTGGGTTTACAAATGACTACACTAAAAACTGGGACAAGAATATATTGGCAACGAATTCAGTCGCAATCAGAATTTTAACTAAAGTATCGATGTAAGAGATATGTCATTTTGCATGCATGCCTTTATATAACTAATTGTGTCAATGGCTTTTTCCTTAGGTTCATTTTTGGCCAGTCAAAATCTTGCACGTCCTCTCAGCCTATCAGCACACAGGGCCGGGATTAGTAAGTATATTAACCATAGACATATATATTAACTAGACGCCTCATTGTCCGCTGGATCGTACGTCAACACTGCCGCCATATTGGTGAGGGTAAAAGCAGACTACAAAGACATACGTGTGAATGTTGGAGCTGCAGTTTTCTGGATAAAAACACAACATTGTTTTCATTCCTCAACTAATTTCAATACTTTTCTATTTACGTGGAGTACAGAAACGTTTTGGCTCCAGTTAAAAATGGTTATAGTCTTGAATATGTATTTATTGTCATACGGAACTGTTAAAACTGCTAAAAATGCTTGTCAAGCAATCATTTAGGCTTAATAATTGTGTACACATCGCTAATGTGAAATAATTTAAGGTAGATTAAATGCACATGATCAGAACACAGCTCGTTCACTTTAAAATCCTGGGAAAAATCAAAACAATGCTTCTTTACTATATGGCTATATAATGCTATTTCATACTTATAATGCACAGCAGTGTTATTTGTTTTATTATATCACATACATCATGTTGTACTGCTGTTTTACCGGATTAATAAAAGAACATCTTTTATCTTTGAAAATGTCTAAAATTACTACAGAAAAAGCCATTTCCACAGTGAAAACATTAGTTTTTATATAATACGTAAATTAACCTATATTACCTTGGGTGTTTTGTTCGAAGATTCAAATAAAACTCAGAAACAATCTCTACATGTCTGTGTTTTATTCTCGACTACTGCAACGTGGTTATTTATTCTGTTGCTTGACTTGTCTGCAACATATCACTGAACATGGTGTCATCTAGTGGATTCTCACAAATAACAGGCACAAATAATGGATTTCACATTCCTTATGACAACCATTAATTTTAAAGTAGGCTATAACTATCGAGATATGAAGCAACTCAAGACATGATAAAGTTGTACTCTACGTATATCGTAAACCATTGAAATATGTTAAGAAATGTAAACGTGATTGTGCTTTTAATGACGAAAAAGCGCAGCTCTCCCATTGGATTCAGTGGGCTTTTAGTGCACTGTTGCCCTCACTAATATGGTGGCCCTGTTGACGTATCACAGCAGCAGAGCAAAGCAACTAATGCAGCATCTAGGTATTTAATATGTCTATGATATTAAGTACATAAACAGCCACTCGAGTGTATGTCAAAGTTTATTTCAATTTCAAATGTTATTTCAATATCTCTTATGTGTCACATTACAATCTCATTTTGCAGAGTATGTCAATAATCAGGAAGATGCCACAGATATGAAATCTATCACGGACCGTGCAGCTCAAACACTTTTTTGGACAGAGTTGTTTAGAGGTCAGAAACAACATGTGACCCTTTTGTCTTTAACCCACTTAACATAATCAAACATTATCAGATAACTGTGGCTCATAACTCGGATATGAAAGAATAATCGGGATAGAAACTGACCCAAAATGTTCTTTAATGCAGGGTTGGGAATGACCATGAGCTATCTTTTCCGTGAGCCTGCTACCATCAACTACCCGTTCGAGAAGGGCCCTCTGTCACCCCGTTTCCGTGGCGAACATGCCCTGCGCAGGTATCCCTCTGGAGAAGAGCGATGCATTGCATGTAAACTATGTGAGGCCATTTGCCCAGCCCAGGTATAACTGCATTTCTCATTTTGTTATGATCTTTTATTTTTCTGTAATTAATTGCAAGAATATGAAAACTGGCAGAAATATGATGTATAAACAAATGCACTAAAGGTTTATGACTGGCTGTGTTTCAGGCCATCACGATTGAGGCAGAGCCCCGTGCTGACGGTAGCAGGCGAACTACACGCTATGACATAGATATGACAAAATGCATCTACTGTGGCTTTTGCCAAGAGGCGTGTCCTGTGGACGCAATTGTAGAGGTGAGAGCCTGACAGCACATAACCCTGCTGATAACTCAAGTGTCATGTAGACATCAGTCAAATTCTTCTTTTACCAGTCATCCTGTGACTATATTAACTGAAGTAAATATAATTTTCCCTGTCTATCTCTCAGGGTCCCAACTTTGAGTTCTCCACCGAGACTCATGAAGAACTGCTTTATAATAAGGAAAAGCTCCTCAACAATGGAGACAAATGGGAGGCGGAGATTGCTGCCAACATTCAGGCTGATTATCTCTACAGATAGACAATCTGTCAGACTATATTCATGGACTCAACCCAGTAACAGTACAGACTTCATGCTCTTTAACCAATAGTCCAAGTTTCAAATGTATATTTTAGATTTGGTTTTCAGACAGGTACAGTTGTGTTGAGTGCTCTTTCAAAGCCGAGGGATTGACTTTTTTTGAAGAGACACATACTGATTTCTCTCTCAATGTAAGCATAACTGCACATTACTGGAAAACTAAGATGAATGATGCACTATGAGGCAAATGTTAAGTGTTCATTTCAAGATATTCAATCAATCCATCCTCTCCAAATTATTATATCCTTACAAATGATCCAAGAAAGAGATGTAACCTTTAAAGCACTTCAGCGAGTTTGTTGAATTTCTCACATTATATCCTTACCAGATAAACAGTTTTATTTGTGCTTGTGAGAACTGTACAAAGACTAAATACTTGTGGACCGTATAAAATAAATAAATTAATGCTCTGTCTAAATCTTTTGATAATTTGCTGTCTTCTTTTAAAGGTATTTGTATTTGATCAACAATGCATGACCATATTTTAACATCATACGGGAGAAATGTATTAATGGACATTAAGCACTGTGATAAGGGTTTTTAATTACTTGTGGTGGTGTTGGTTGGTGTCTTTTAAAGCTTAGAACCCTACAATCAATTTACAAACTACAAATTACTTTATCCCAATTTTGCAAATTCCTTAAATTAAATGGGAAATCCAAGACTGCTGACTGGGGTGTTACTTTTATTTATTTATTAAATTAAATTCGGTACAGTTATTTAAGATGACATACAATTATACTTTACAAAAGAAACCAAGTTTGCAACATACAATGCTTTCGTTTTTTTTTTACCAGGGCTGTGGTAATTTAATGAACATGAAACATTTTTATTGTAAGTTGCATTGTCTGTTTTAAGGTTTAACAATGCAAAATCAAACTGTCCAAGCCAGCAATATCAGACATGATGCCCAAAACCCGACGTAATAAATGACTAGGCCTATATGATCAATCAAAAAGTAAATCTAATGCGCAAAAACGCAGTCAAAGAACACAATCCACCTCATATGCTAGTTGGTCGGTGAGATGTGCACTTTGTGGAGATCGAGGAGCACCTCGGAAGAAGCAGATTAGCTACCCAGCATTCAACTGTTGAACTAATCCGATTTGAGAGGATAGATTTAGGACAACTACCAGTCTGGGACCTACTGCCATATTGTCTGTTCTTTTTTAATAAGAAAAGATAGAGAATATACAGTTTTCATTTTTCTTAAGTGCGTCAACAAGGTCTTTCTGAGGCTCTCAAATGGCTGTAGGTATGTGATGTAGTTTATCAATCTGAAGACGACGTTGCCTCTTTTTTATCTTCCACGTTAGTTGTTATAGAGAGTTGATTGCCCGTAAGTGACATTGAACCGAAGATGAAGGACCGACTGGAGCAACTAAAAGCGGTAAGAGAATAATGATTGAACTTTCACCTTTCCTCAACTAAATATCTTTTTACGGCGAATTACGACGTATTAATGCCGTTTTTAGCTACAAATGAATCGGATTCGAGATGTTATACACTCATTGTTTTCAAAGTGCAGAGCACCGGGCCGCATCTTTTGGATTGCGAACTGTCATTGAATCGATCCCATGAAAAACATTCTACAATATTATATACTATAAGTGCACTGTAATTAATTGTATAACGTTACTATTGTGTAGTTTTAACTGTAGTACATGGGTAAACTGTAAGATTGTAGTTTGAAAGATTTAAAAACCTGTTAGTATATCAGCATTTTACTACAGTTTACTATAGTAAATATTATACTGTAGCAGTTTGATGTGGGATGTCACCAATTATCTGGGTTGACATCTTTATTCGAAAGGCATGCATCCACCATCTCTGTCATGTGGATAGATAAACAGTTTCCTCAGGTTGAAAAATCTTGCCACAGCAGTGGGCAAACTGGACTTCTACCTGTTAAAGTATGTGGTGGTTATGTCCCTGTGTTTTTGTCCTATAGCAGAAGTCAGATCAAACAGCTGATGATGTGGAAATTCCAGTGGAAAATAAAGAGTTTATGGATGAGTTCTTCATACAGGTATATGTAAATGAACTATGTTGTTTCCAAATGAACATTTCAACGTCATCCAATGTCACAATTGACTTATTTTTTGTTTTCTATAGATTGAGGAAATCTGGACCAGTATAGACCAGATTGATGAGAATGTGAATGAGATAAAGCGACTGTATTCTATCATCCTTTCTGCTCCTACATCAGAGCAAAGTTAGTATCATAACATTTTACTTTAACTATAACCACCATCCTTTTTTCATATTTTTTTAATTCATTGTTATAATATTTTTCTCTGTTCCCATACTCTAAACTAGACTTTTCCCAAACATGTGCAATGTTCAAATCTTCACTTGATTGTAATTCCTTATTTTTAATCACCATTTTTATTTCTCATAGAGACACAGGACGAGTTGGAGGCAGTTACTAATGAGATAAAGAAACTGGCCAACAATGCTCGCAACAAACTCAAAAGTCAGTTTTGCATCTTCATGATAAGATACAAATTGTGGTCTATTGTGTAATAATTTCTTGATTACTTGGATACTTTTTTAAACTGTGAAACATTTGCCTGTAACCAGAGGTGGACGAAGTACACAACTTCCTTACTTGAGTGAAAGTACAGATACTACTGGTCAAATATTACTCCACTACAAGTAAAAGTTGTAAAGACAGATTCTTACTTGAGTAAAAGTACAGAAGTACGTGCTTTTAAAAGTACTCAAGTATTAAAAGTAAATTTCCTTTATGTCAGTTGTGCATTGTTTTATTGTCGTATACCTTATGCCTCTGAAGCAACCTACTGAATACACCGAGTAGCTCACAGTATCAGTTGTATTAAAGTAGTTCACTTCAAAATTTGCCCCCATTGACTTTCCATAGTAGTTTTTATTCCTACTATGGAAAGTCAATGGGGGCAAATTTTGCAGTGAGCAACTCCTTTAAGAGCTTTATATGTTTAGCACATATATGTTTCGTTTAGATATAATCCTGTATGATCATTTAGCCTAATTATATCCTCATTAGCCCCCTGGGCCTATATGTATTTATGAGCAGTGTTCTTATATTTTGTATATTCCCTTTACCAGTTTTAGCAGCAATTTACCAGTAAGTAGTAAGGTTCTTGTAAATAGTTAAGTGTAGAAGCCATGTGTTTGTTGGATTTATTACCATTTGTATTACCATAATTTAACTACAAACATAAACTATAGCTAGTATAATGAAACTATGGTATGTTTAGTTGCTGTGGTTTTACTAAAGAATTCAAATGAGATTTTTTAAATTAAATTCCTCTTTGTAGTGTGTTTGGGGTTTTATTCCAATACGATTTACCATCCCACCAATAGAATCCATCACGTACAAGTAGACAACATGTATCCATAGTACAATTCCCATTATAACCATTAAATCCATTACATTTTATGTTGTATTTTGGGCAGGGTTCTATTGTTTTTATTTCAACAAGAATACAACTATAGTTACTTCAGTAGAAACATCATTCATTTTCCAAATCGCTTTAAATGATATAGCAGCAGATCAGAAGTTAACACACACGCGTAGCTCAAGGTGTATGTGTTGCTTATTTACCGTTTAGCCGTTATGTCGATCATTTTCATGACAATGTTTCTACGATCTTTGACTGATCGTAACCCACAGATGATTACACCACACTTTAAAGTGCCTTTTTCGTCTTTTATTCTTCTATTTGCCTTTTTAGAGCGCTATCAACGGTGTAGCAGCGCCTATACGTTTACATTAGTTTAGCGGGGAAGATCCCAGAGTTGCCAGATTTGCGTTAAAAAAATCTGCCAAATGGCCATTCAAAGCTTGCCGGAAAACCGCGAGCTTAGACAAACTGAACTACTTGGCAACAGTAAAAGGTCCTGGAAGATCGCAAGCCAGATAAATTGCGCACACAGGAAACCCCGCTGCATAGAAACCATTTTCTACTTTTGGACCTTTTTATAAATGTAGTGGAGTAAAAAGTATGATATTTGTCTTTCAAATGTAGTGAAGTTAAAGTACAAGTACTCAGAAAAAATAATACTCAAGTAAAGTACAGATACTCAAAAAGTGTACTTAAGTACAGTACTCAGGTAAATTTACTTCGTTACTGTCCACCACTGCCTGTAACTATAACATCATGTAGTGACATTTTGTTACTTTACTGAAATAGTAAAAATAGCAATGTTGTCAACAGGCATTGAGCAGAGCTTGGCATCTAACACAGAGGAGAGAATTTCAGCAGATGTACGGATAAAGAAATCCCAGGTAACCCACCAACACTATCTTTCCCAAACAGATGTAAAATTCTTTTTTTTATTCATACAATGCTCCTCTCTTCATTTTTCCATTCAGCAAGCAATTCTTGCTAAGAAGTTTGTGGAGGTGATGACCAAATACAATGAAGCACAAGTGGAGTTTAGAGAGAAGAGCAAAGGGCGCATCCAGAGACATTTGGAGATCAGTCAGTGACAATCATATACACAGACTTTCTATTTCTTCCTACTTTCTAAAAAGGTTCCTTGTTCTGAAAAGCACAATGCTACTACATGCATATGTAAGGTCAATGTTGGATTCTGTTTTGTAGCTGGTAAAACCACTACTGATGAGGAACTCGAAGAAATGCTGGATGGAGGGAATGCTGCAGTATTCACAGCAGGGGTTGGCACTATTCTGTAGATTGTACTATATGTCTGTTTGATGTTTTCTTGTAGGAATCAAGCTACATGTTGTGTTGGGTATTAAACCTATATGGTATGGTACATTGTTTTTATGTGTCATTCAATTATGTGCATTACAAACTATATTTTTTTCTGTAGATAATGGACTCTAGCATATCAAAGCAAGCACTGAGTGAGATTGAGGCAAGACACAAGGATATTATGCGACTGGAGAGCAGCATAAAGGAGCTGCATGACATGTTTGTGGACATTGCAATGCTGGTGGAGAATCAGGTGCATGCTTGTGTCGTTTCTAGAGATAAATGAAGGGATTTCTCCACTTTCTGAGGCTTAAAATCAAACACTGCCCATAGATTTTAGCATTTTATTCTGGTTTATGAACAGGGGAGCATGATAGACAGAATTGAGAGCAACATGGACCAGTCGGTGGGCTTTGTAGAAAGAGCAGTGGCTGACACTAAAAAGGCTGCCAAGTTCCAACAGGAGGCACGCAGGGTAAGCTTGCAAAAATTTAGCAATGCAATTGCGCTGTATCACGGTTTATAAACGTCTTTTCTCTCACTTTCAAATACAATAATTTCTTTTTTACTATCAACATTTCGTCTTCTCACTCTCCTCCACTGTTGCTATGTAATTATCATACTCTCCCGGTCACTCCCTTATACATGTGTAGAAAAAGATGATGATCATACTGTGCTGCACAATTATGGCCGTCATCGGAGGTTCTCTGGTGTATAGCTGGCTTACATAAACCTTCAACAAGGTAAACTTTTAATACTAAATATTGTGGAATTTCTGTTTCTGCTAACATGAAGAGTGATAATGTGTTCTAATATTATTTGTGATTTAAAAGAGTAACTGGTAAAAAAAAGTATCAGGCGTTTGTGATGCTGCATGCTGTAAGTTACATTCTGTCTTTCCAGGTGAAGGTTATCTTCTCCAAATTCATAGTCTGTGATCAATAAAGAGAAGCATCTTTGAGCCGATGAACCATAAGCACCCCCACATATGTTTTCTGTGTTTCTGTATCATTATTTCTTCTTGTTTTCTTTTTGTCTTTTGTTATCTTGCTAACTTATCAATTGCCTTGCACTGTTAGATGCATTGTACTAAAATGAGTGCAAGCTACCTGGGAATTTTATAAAGAGCTGCATTATAAAGTGTCTATTTTATTGACAATCGACAATATTGTTTCAGGGAACTTATATTTGTGTTAAGATAAAAGAGGTTAATTGTTTTGTTGTAGAGGCCTCATTTTGGTAACTGGCATAGTGACCCACCCTAGGCTTCCAGTGACAAATATTTTGTGCACTTAGTACTTATTCGAAAAGAAAACTCTTAACCCGTAATTTATTTTCACGTTTAGGTGAAGATAAGGTTTAGGTTTTTTAAAGAGGGTGATAGGGGACCCTTTATTATTGATCATTTGTTAATTGTAGAGTTATTGTATTGTGTAGTATTGAGTTATTGAAGAGTAGCACAAAAGTATTTCTGTATTTCTAAAGTTAATGTTTTTTGCTTGTGTAATTGATAATTGTAGAATTGCATATTTTCAAAGTGGTTGAAACTTGTGATTAAAAATGAAGTTAAATACAGTATAAAATAATTTTGTTTTTTCATTTAGAATTAAAAAATAAAAATGTATTATCTATTATAATTTCTTGACTTATTCCTTTTTCATAAAATAAATAGAAACGGAAACAAAAATAAAAGCAACTTGGTAAATAAAATAAATTAAAACCCAAATCCTCTAATACACTTAAAGGGAACCCGGTGTATAGAGAGATGTATGGCTTAATGCGTTGTAATAGCCTTACACTACTAGCATTTGTCGTTAGAAACACATCAAATATTTTCAGCTCCTAAAAAACCGTACATGTAATACTCATTTTAACCTAAGGAGGCCGCCATGTTCTTTTTCGATGACGTAAACTGGTTGCAAGCACAGCTAGGCAGCCAAACTAAACACCGACACACTAATCAGTTCTTTAGTAAATATAAGGTTCTGTAGGATAATATATATATATTATATATATGTGTGTAACAATGTTCACAGCAAGTAAGAAGGAGGAGGGAACCGGCGAACGTTGAACAACAAAA